>NC_077237.1:47778022-48073022 GCF_947179165.1 Solanum dulcamara | reverse complement strand
ATTAAAGTAATAAACCCTACTAACCTATTTTATTAAATATAAGAAAAGTGGTATAGGTATTAAATAAATTAATAATTTAACCCATCAATTAAATTAATTACTTAAAATCACTCATCGATTAATTAACTGAAGTTATCGAATAGTCCAAAATTTCCAATTTAAATATACAAAAGGGATCTTTTATGAAAGGAGGAGGACTCGTTCTCGAAATCACCTAACGGGTCGCTACATCACGACGTGCATATAAATAATTTTTCTCTTCTTTTAAGATACAATTCCAAATTCCTTCAGAACAATATTTAGGTTGAATTGTAAATACATCATACTTCACTGGACCAGGATGTACGTACATATTTGAAGAATGCATATCTCTAAAACAAAATACCAAAAATTATTAATGTTAACATAACTAGTTAAAAAAGAATATTTGCACAATATGATAATAATTAACAACTAATTCTCAAACTTTAAAATAAAATAAATTAAACTTACCTCAAATTGAAAACTTCAAATTTGATAGATAGATAGAGAGAGAGTTAGTATTGAAATTTTTTTTGAAGTAACTCATTTGAATGAACAAATGTTGATATAAATAAGGAAATGTTGATTTTTTGTTTCACATGAATATTTGTGCATGAATTAAAAAGAAAAAAAATTGAGAGAGACAACTGGTTGCTTATTATTATTTCAGATTTTTTTTTATTGAAATGACAATTCAATGTTTGCATTAATTGTAGTTGTATGCATATAAAGACAAATGATTCCTCACATTATTCAAACATATTGTTGCAAAATTGTAAGTATTCAAGAGAGGAAATACATCACACCATGATTATTTATTAAATTTTCATCAGTCACAAACTAATATTTTCTTTGTTGCCTTCAATTCTTTAATATTTTAAAAATTAACAAGCAAATTTATCTATAAAACAAATAATGACCTTGAGGGTCATTTTCGAAAATTGGAGCGAAATTATCATTCTACCCGTATCATTAGTACCCCCGAGTATTATTTGTTTAGTTTGTGTGGTTGAATGTATTAAAGTCTTAATAGATTGTGAAATGGACAAATTCTTGAATTCTATAGAGTTAATTTGTGAAAAGTAGTTTTCAGGACCAAATGAGGGTACGGGTCTCGAAATGGAATTTCGTCAGTTTCATCAACTCCGAAATGTGGAAATTGGTCTAGAAGATTCATCGGAAATAGATTTGGGGTTTGATATGTGAATTTGAGGTCTAGAGTTGAAAAGTGAAGTTGTAAATGAGTTAGTTTAACTATGGTCAACAAATTGAGTTCGGAGACTCAGATTGGATTTCTAATAATTCCAATGGTTTTTTTTTTTTTGGGGGGGGGGGGTAATTCTAACGTTGGAAATGGCTTTTTTGTAATTTTTAAAGGTTCCGAGGGTATTTTGAGTATTTCAAGTGTCAAAACTAATTTAATTGCGACTTATCAAATTTCGAGTTCCATCGAGTTCGGAATATTAAATTTAGTAGGAGTGCATATAAGATTTGTGAGTGGGATTCCAAATAATTTCCAAGGGTCCAACCGAGATCATTTTGGACTTATTATTTCAGCTGTGATCTGGTTTCTAATGCAGGTATCTTTGTTCATCACAATCGCGACCACAGGTCACACGATCGAGATAAGTCAGGGTAAGGGTCTTCGCGATCGCAAAGGTTGGTTCGCGATCGCGATGAGTTAATTCTTTCTGTGCCTTTTGTGATCGTGAGAGTTAATGAATCGCGATCGCGGAGGTCATTTTTCACCTGAACAGGCGGGAAAACCCCCATTTCCACCATTTTTGAGTTTCTTAAGCTTGTTGGGGCAATTTTGGAGAGGATTCTTCGAGTAATTTCGTGGGGTAACTAATATTTCACTAAAATATTTCATATTACATCATTTATATTATGATTTCAACTTCTAAATCTTTAGTTTTAAATCCTAAATTTCTTATTTTCTTCCCTAATCCGAATTTAAGAAAATGGTGATTTCTAACTTGTTTGTTAATATATTTTTATGGGATTTTCAACCATGAGTTCCTTATTATGCATAGAACATGAGTTTTTCAATAAAATTTCAAATTTGACCCTTTTCGAATTTGTGGACTGTTTTACCCCCAATTTCGAAACCTATCAATATAGGTGTCATTGGACTCCTTATGATGCATATGCTTAATTCTTGATAGTGGGTTTTCATTTCGGGCATTGAATTTAAGAGTTGATTGTCTGGTGGAGGTATTCGAGTGTTATTTCGGCTATCGAGGTGGGTTTGGCTATCCTTCTTGGGGCTGAGTTGGGGTGATTAGTCAAATTCTATGTTGTATACTTTGGAATGGGGTCGTAGTGTAGTTTGAGACTGATAATTGATATTGTGATACCCTTGTGGGGGCTCATATGTGTTGTGTAGCCCGTGTGGGGGCATTATGTGATATTTTTTTTGTGATTGAGACTGTGTAATCAATGACTTAATTGAGTGGAACTGTGAAGAGGTTATTTGACTTGTAATGCCCATCTGAGGGGTTGGGTTGGGAGTTTTGAGCATGCCTGAGTATTGAGATATTGTTGAGAAAGGACTAAACAATTAATTTGATGTATTTCCTTTTCATTACTGTCTATTAAAGGTGAATATCATACTTGGGTTAGGTTTTGAGAACTTTGAACATTGTACTACATGTTGAGTTGAATATTACCTCCATGCCTTATACATTGTGATTGCATTCATCCTCAATCATACTATTATTGATCATTGGAAAGTTGAGAACTTTGGAAATCTATAACATCCCTCAAAATTCTCACAAGTGTCTTAAGAATGCCTTGGGAAGAGGTCGTTCATGTAATGCATTATCCTTAATCGTTTTTGGAAAATTTGAGCTCGAAATATCGATCAGGGGGTCAAAACCTGCAGGAAAATAGTTTTGGTGAATTTTTAGGACTCGTAGATCGAAAGATAAATTTCTCAAGAAACTGTACAAAACAGAAAGGTCCGCGACAAGTCCGTGTCGCAGATCTGGCAAGGGTTTTCTGCATGAGTTGGATTTTTAGTAAGGGCATTTTAGACTTCTCCCAATTATTAGCTAATGAACCTAGACATTTTTAGGACCTAATTTAACTCTATAAATTAACCTAAACCCCTTATTCTATTCATTCTTCTACAATTCACCTACTCAAATATTTCTCTCTCTACAAAAGACTCTCAAGGACTCCAGGAATTTTGATTCAAATTATGATTATGAGTCTATTTTGATATAAATTAATGGTTATTGCATTAAATTGAATAGTTTTTTCATGAATTCTCCTATTTTGATCTCTAGGGTTCATGAAGTAAACTATGAGTATTTTGAATTATATTTCTAAAGGATATTATCTATATGAACTATGTATGGGCTGATATAAAGTTTATGATCATGCATGTTTTCAAGTCAATTTCATGATTTTCAAGTCAATTGATCATGCATTCATGTCTTACCCTAATTTCAAGTATAAGCTATGATCATGAATTTCCAACCTACGAAACCAAGGTCGAAAAGATTGAAAAAATCATGAATTATGTCTATGTATGCATGATTTATAATGTGGAAGGAAAATTCCGCATTGGACTTATGTTATGAAAATGAGATATTCTATGATTTTCAAACCTATGATCATGACTATGATATATGTCATTATGATTTCTATGTTATGTATGTATTCCGTGGGATTTGACTTAGCACCGAATGTGGACTTGAGGTGGGGACTCGAAATATGGGGTCCTTATATAAAGTCTCTTATCGCATAACTACGTGCCACCGTAGGTACAAAGGGATTAGAAGCGAATACCCAAATCTCTAAGAGGTGAGTACCCGAGTCTAAGAACTAGGGGTGAGTACTCGGTTCACATAACCGCTTAGTGGATCCACTTAGGCATATAAGAGTCTACCTTGGCAAGTAGTCTCCCCCTTTCCTCCGATGTAGGGGCAACATTGGGAATCCATGTTATAGCTCGCATGGTCTTATTGTCGATTATGGTTCCTACCCACATATGTATGGTCCTTTTTATGATCTAAATAACTAATCCTGTCTTTTACTTCGCCTCCAAAAATTATGAAATTAGTGTCTAAATGACCGTAACAATATTGTGATTCTGTTTTTGACAGCGTGGCAGTGTTACGAGGCCATTTGGAAGGGAAAAGCTCTGACGCAGTAATTTGGAGCGCGTGTTCATCCTACAAGTAGGCTACGACTTTCCTTTCTTTAAATTGAGCTGGAATGTGTGAAAGCATGTTGAAAGAGATGAAATTTGGGTTGGGTAGCTTATTTGTATATATTAGGTGTTTAGAAATCATATTTTAGCCCTTTGTCGGGTTTTTTCGATAATTGGAAGCATGTGTTTCTTTCCATTATTTGTTGGTATTGTAAGAAGAGCTGAATGCTTATGTTATTGATATTGTGGAGCATGTTTGCTTTAATATAGGTTATAAACTTGCCTTAGTTGCTCAGGCGGTCTTAGATCCTTATAGAACGGTGTAGCGGGTTAGTGCTTGATAGTTTGGCCTTAGCTAGATGGTAACCTTGCTTTTATGAGTACCCTTATTCATACCTCCGTATGATTGTGACTTTCAAGATACGTTGGCAACACTAAACTGTGTGAGCATTCATTTTTGTCTACGATTCGAGCTTTGATGGTGTCACAACCCAACCTAGAGCCTAGATGTGACACGGCGAATGAGAACCCGAAAGTACCTCAAATAAGCCTCTTAGCATTCATTTATCCTTTCATAGGTAATGATAAAAAAACAAGCGGAAACCATAATAGTAAATTTTCAACTTACAAATGTCCAACAATACCTCTAACTTTTAGATTTACGGAGGCTAAGACAAGTCCCTAGCTCACCCTCAATCAAAATAAAATGAATTGCCATAGTAAGTATCTAGAGGTCTCAAAATATCATAAGCTAGAAAGATAAAGGAGAATTGTTCCCAAAACATGAGAACTCACCAAAAATGGTCTTCAAACGAAATCTCAACTAGCCACGTGGAGGAGAACGAGGAGGAACACCGGTCCCTACATGGTGATATCATGTAGGCAAAAAAGTATGCGTTAGTACTTTGAATGTACTAAGTATGTAGGCATGCATGAACATAGAGGAAACATTAAAACATTTATGTAATATGAAACATAATGCAATACTTGCATAATCAATCATATAAATATCCTTTAACACATTTATTTTGTGGAAAGATGACCATAACCGACATTTAAAACCATGCGATCTATTACATAAAATCCAACATAACCCCCTACGTTGATTAGGGAGACTACTTGCCTAGTAGAACTCCGTCAACTTCATTCATTTCTTTAACTTTAACTTTAAGGGCTTTCATGGATCCATTAGCCTAAGCTTATAAGGGCTCCTATGTTGGCACATAGTTAATGAGACAAGGGGTTGCTACTAGGATTCACTTACCGAATCCCACCTAAATGCTCCGTTCAGTGCTAAGTCAATCTACGGAATAGTTTAATACTTTAAAATAGTCATAGCATATAACTTGAGAATTCAAAACACCACATTCGGTGGAATAGCCCATTAAATTTTTAGGGATTCAAATATGCAAGAATTGTCCTCATAGCATAAAGAAACCATCATTCATAGCATTTCATCATTCTTAGCATTTCATCATTCTTTTATTTCATAAGACTCCTTTTTTATCATAAACATTGCTTTCATAAACATTTATTGGAGTCAAAGCTTTCAAGTCGAACTTCATTGAAAATATAGTAAAACTAGGTGAGTTTAAATCACTTCAACTTTCAAACATATATGTAAATGAAATTATGCATAAATACTTTGAAATTCATTAATTAAAATCATGCTTTAAACAACCCACCATGAATTTCAAGAAGCTTTAAACAACCCACCATGAATTTCAAGAGCCTTTAAAGAGCTAAATAGAGAAAATACTTGCAAACCATCAATTCATATAGAGAAAATACTTGCAAACCATCAATTCATACATATGAAATCATTTTGCATCAAAATAGACCAATAATCATTAGTTTAATCATGATTCATGCTATTAAGTAGAAATAAAAATTACACATAAGATAATCTTATTTGAAATCAAGAGATTTAGTTGAAATAGTTTTGAACTCCATAGGTGGAAGAACCCATGGATAAACACCCACATACCTTAGAGTAAAACTTAAAAAAAATAAACATAATTTATCATATAATCAAAATACTTTAGTCATGAGAGTGGAAGGAATACTCTCATTGAAGCCTTACATACCTTAGAGTAAAGTTTGAAAAGAATTGGGTAAATAAACATAATTTATCATATAATCAAAATGTTTTAGGCATGAGAGAACATAATTTATCATATAATCAAAATACTTTAGGCATTATAGTAATGGAATGCACCAATTTAAAACATACTTGAAACAACCCACCAATTCACTTTAAAACCTTTTCATGCCTTCATATAAGGACCTTTGATAAATCAACAATTCAATGTATTTAAGAGCCAACATAAGATAATATAAGATAAGTAATTAAACTTCAAATATTTAATAATCTATGCATTTGGAAGCATGATATGAAAACTTATAAAGTTTCATACTTGAATTAAATAGAAAACTTTGATAATTCATTTGGGCTTCGTGGATGAAAGGATCCATGTAACCAATTATCTATCAACATTACCTCATACATTGAAGACCTTTATGAATTCACGTATCTTAGCTATCATTGATCACCTCTCTATTGATCTTATTGTATTCTTCGTTAAAATTTAATTATACTAGTTACCAAACTCGAAACTACAAAAGAACTTATTAACACACTCAAGTCAAACGCCTATAGAGTTATTTCTCAAATCTTATCCAATAATTGTTAACCCATATGAATAATACATAACACTGCCACCATAAACAGAGCAAAATAAACAAAACCACGTGTCACTAAATTTAATTCTCCACTCTCTCTAAAGATACATTCGACCCTAACAACCAGAGTAAATATAATTCTTCTCGCCTTGTTTCGATGGCAAAACTACATTTCACTAATTATTTTCATTTATGAATCTAGATTCTTTCAATTTTATCCGAGCGGTGTCTCAACACATTCTACGATTTTCTATACCACCAGCCACTATAGTAGAAAACTGCAATTTAGATACTTGCAAGTCATTATTATCATATCGAATCTATTTAACCAAAAATCCTTAAAGTATGGTTGTGTCCGGATCATAATCCATCATAAATTCTTATTACCGTTATGCTCAATAACCATTGCCATCATCTCGAAGTCAACCTTCTCAATCGACAAGACACCTTAAATCTAGTTATACCTACCAAATCTAATGGAATAAACCAATTTTATGCACACTCTCACTAAAATTCTTAATTGCCTTCACACAAGTATACTCACTGCTACTTTTTTTATCCATAAGCTTATCATTCTGATATCGATCCACTCCCTTGGAGTTTACGGTTAAATTATAAGTCCTCACATAGAATTCTAGGGATACACTTCACAAACTAAACGTATTAATCATACCAAAATCCACCACTAACATCTTTCTTATAAATAATGCTTACCCTAAGCGTGCGTAGTAACAAACTAGTTGATTTTTTTCAAATGTGAATGCAACATCAAATCTCATCATATGAGAAGATGTACAATTAATAACTCCTTAAGTAGTTAGTAATCACACTTGATAATCGATGTATTTGTTTTTGTATACCAATAGTACCACACCGTGAAAGTTTGATAGATCCACCACTAGAATACATCATACCCACCGTAAAGATCATATCTACATAGTCTACACCTTCCTATCCATTGCGTAACTGTCATACATTACCAACGCATTTTAGTCTCCACTCAAAATTAATATCACCCTTCAGTAGGTAAGGTCAATAGCAGAAACAACACAACCCATAACCCTAACTAAATAATCACAAGTACCGCGGTTGTAGACTTATAATAACCCTTCCCGATATACATCCACCCTATCAAACCGCTGTAGAGATTCTGATCTCGATTAGCGCAAAATCATCCTCATCACACACTATGTAACTCATTCTTTCACGATGAACTTCACAGTCTGTAGTCTCCGAGGGCACATTGCTCACAAAATAGTCATTCCCCTAACTATACCATTCTCAATTGTAGAACCACTTCAAACATCGATTAGGCCAAACAAGCATCATTCTCGATGCTTAACCACTATCCAGAAATATAAGTCGTTCATATAATCCTCCAAACCATTATTCCTCTTCCTATACCCTATCCTTCCTTACTCACTCTTTTAAAATTACCATGCATTACAAGTCTCACCATACACCCTTTCCATAAGTTTATTACTTCTACCTCTAAATTAAACCTAGACCACGTGATGACATTTAAACTATACGCACATAGAATCAAGCAAGAGTCACCACTATATTTGAGAGAATGGAGTGAGACAATAGAAAATAAATTGGATCAAGGACACATGATAGAGAATGAAAAGGTGAAGATATTTCCTAACAGTCTTCATAGCCTCTCGAAGATAAGTACAGACGTCTCTGTACCGATCCTCAAGACTCTACTTAAACTCCGCTTGTATACACGTGAGACTTATGAACCTGGGGCTCTGATACTATTTTGTCACGACCCAAATACGATTGTGATGGCACTCATCTCTACCCACCGAGACAAATCAGCCTAATACCCAATGGAAAGTAGATGCGAAAAAAAGACATAAATCAAAATTTAACTTAACTTAAAACACCTAAAACGACCTCAAAATCCCCCAAGATTGGTTAGCACGTGTACAAGTAACTAATACATTACCAAAGTACAAAAGAAAATATAGTCACAATATCTTTGTCTCTAGAATAGGACTAAAACATAATAAAAGAGTAAGAGGTGCCCGCTAGATGGATGTAACAGTTACCTCAACACTTGAAATGATAGCCTCAGATGTAGTAGAAAAAACTAAGAGATCAAGCAGGTCCGGGATCACAACCTACACAAGTATAGAAGCAAGGGGTGAGTACCAAACAATACGGTACTCAGCAAGTAGACAACTAAAACTAAGCAAAGCTCAATAGATACAAGTACTCCTGTCCTCCCAACCGAACCTCCTTAACTACAACCTGCATAAAACCAGCCCAACTCTACACTTGTACAATAATAACAGTAATACAGTCCACGAATACTCATCAATAGTCTCATCAATGAATCATATCAAGTCAAGTTCAGCATATACAAAGCAATAAAGGGGTAAATACAAATTCAAAAATATCAACAAAATGCGATGCAATGCAATGAGATGATGCATGTCTGTCCTATCGGTACACATTCGCTGAATTACAGTCTAAAATCCATGGGGACATATTTGTCTATTTAACCTACCATGGAGCGTGTGACTTGTCCCCTCAATATATATATCCTGCCACGGAGCATATGGCTTGACCCCTTTATTTTATAATAACTGCCACCGAGCATGTGGACCGACCCTTTTATTTCATAATACCTGCCACGGAGCGTGTGGCCCAACCTTTTTTATTTTATATTATTTTCAGTCTCAACACAATATGTTAGAACCAATGCACTCAATTCATGTTCATATAATTTACGATAATAACATGACAACAATAATATTTTTTCTTATCTCACATCAACATAGTCATTTCACATGTCCAAAATAAATACATAATCACAACATATCAATTCCACCAATACATGTCATTAGAACACCATTTTATATCCCTCATCTCTATTTTTAAGGTCAATCATAAAGTCAATAACCCAGTCCAATTTTCATTACTCTTCAGTACACATAACACGGAAATACAAGCATCTACAAGTTTAAACTGAAGTTTAAAAATTCACTTGCCTTAATTAATCAAGCAATCACTCCGGAACTTGAGCCTTCCCTTTTCATTGGGCCACCAAATCAACGTAATCTAGTCAAATAAATAATCACAATAAGATTTTCGAAATTAACAACACCCTTATTACCATATGTCTAGCCTAGACCCAAAAATTTAAGCAAATCTATAAACACGTTCCTAATCTTGATGCCACTTAACATGTCAATTCTCATATTTTCTAAATTTCAAAACTAAGGTTAAACCTCAATTAAATTGAATAATTACTTTAAAACTTGAGCCTTTCATAATGCTTCCTAACGATTAAAATCTTTTTAAATACATAATCTCCATAAGAATACGATTCTAATGACACCTATATTGCTATATTTATTTTTGGATCAAAAATTGGGTCAGAAAGTCATCCTGAGTCATTGAAGTCAAATCTGAAATTTTCTTTCCGATTATGTTCACTCATAATAAAATAAACTCACATTTCAAATTTCAGCTAAAACGTATCGTTATTCGACCTCCAAATCAAGATTTTATGTGAAGAACCCTAAGGTCATATTTTCTTATTTTAGCATTATTTCTCCACCAATATATCCTAAAATATATTCATAATCGCATAAAAATTTAATGGAAAGGATGAGAATAATTACCTTGACGCTTTGGAATAAAAATCCTTATTTTTCTCTTCTCCTTTACTTTTCTTTTCCCCTTTTTTTTCTTCCTCCGTATTTTTTTTCCATTTCTATTCGTTTTTCTCGTTTTCTTATCTATATCTGATGGCTTAATGCCATCAGATTTTTTTGTATATATATATATAAATTCTTTTCTTTTATTATTTTTTATTTTTTATTCCTTTTCCAAACTAACTATGTATTAAAATTTACAAACCCTACTAACCTATTTTAATAAATATAAGAAAAGTGGTATAGGGTATTAAATAAATTAATACTTTAGCCCATCAATTAAATTAATTCTCTAAAATTATCCCTCAACTAATTAACCAAAGTTACCGAAAAGTCCAAAATTTTCAACTTAAATTTACGAAAAGGGTCTTCTATGAAAGGAGGAACTCATTTTCAAAATTACCTAATGGGTTATTACACCTACTTAGCCTCCGAATCTTAAGTTATTGTCAAAGTTGTAAGTAATGATGTTGGGGTTATTCAGAAATTTGAATCACCTAATTTAGACCATCTTATGAAAAGTTATGCCCAAATTACAGAAGTAGTATTATCTTCGTAATGATTTGGAGCATCCTACAGTGAGATATGATTTTTCTTCTACAAATACTCCATTTCGTCACAACACTAAGTTTTGCAAAGATTAATTTATTTGACCTACTTAGCGTCCGAATTTTAAGCTATTGTCAAAGTTGTAGGTAATGACGTTGGGATTTATTCAGAAATTTGAATTACCTAATTTAGACCATCTTATGAAAAGTTATGCCCAAATTACAGAAGTAGTATTATCTTCGTCGAGAATTGGAACACCATATACAATGTTTTTAGGGGGTGTTACAGGTAGCATATCAGTTGACTCATTGGGAAAGAGATTCTCGAAACTATTATCGTTCAGTTGGAAAGGAGAATATTTGGCACATTGGGATATTTATTTGTGAGCATCCGGGTACCCAGCCCCGGCCTCCATTTTGAATTTCCATCAGGGAGAATTCGGGTACCCAACCCCGGCCTCGACCGTACCAATATGTTATGGCAAGCATCCAATTATCCAGCCCCGACCTTGATCATACTGATACTTTATGGCGAGCATCCGGATATCCAGCCTCAGCCTCGACCACCTTGAATACTCGAGCGTGCATCTAGGTCCCAGTCCCGACCTCAACCCCTAAAGCATTCCTAGTTCATCGATTCTTGGAGATTATTGGTTCAGAAATGAAATGGTTTTTCAAATCTTGGCATTATAGATTCTTGGTTCCTAGCCTTGATAGTTATGGCTATTCTGTGTACTCGATGGGCTTATGAGGGTTCGTTCAGATATTTATTTTAACCTGCGCACGAGTATTCCGGCTAGGCTTATGGGGGCGCAGTTGGATGTAGTTAGCTGTAGTTCTCTTAGCTAGTACTTTTTTCATCTTAGATGCTTATTATGATTCATGTTTAAGCTTATTCCTCTTTTTCATATTGTTCTTACCTTTTCTGCTTAGTCGGCCTATGATACCTACTGGGTACTTGTTATCTTGGTACTCATACTTTACTCTGCATCTCCTTTTGTGATGCAGGATCGAGCACCAGCTACCATCGCGGGTAGATCGAGCCTGTTGTAGTCAGCTTCGGAGACCAGGGTGAGCACTTACCGTTTTGAGATCCTTTCTGTCTCCTTCAGTTTGGATGACCTGTCTTTTGCACTTCTAAGACTTCCCAATTGATGTTTATATTTTTGGTCCACTTTTGAGACTTGTACTCGTATTTTGTGTTGTAGCAGCTTTGTACATGTGATCTCCAAATTTTGGGAGGGATCCTTAGTTGTATATAACAGGTTTTGATTTTGCTTTCGCTTATCTGTTTTTGCTTATGTTAAAAATTTCCTGTTCATGATTAGTTTCTATCCTCAAATCCATTACTTGTCGTCCCGGATTACGGGTTGGCTTACCTACTAGTGAATTATACTAAGTGTCATCATGAACTGAGAAATCGGATCGTGACATCATATTTGCTAGATATTGAAATATATGAGCATTTTAATATCATATTGTATAATATTTTGTCTCATACATGCCACTCATTGTTGCATAACATTGGAATATTTGCTGCCTTAGTTACGTGAGTAGTGGCGTTTTTGCATCATTACTCACATGAGTTAATGGTAGAAAGTGGCCATAATTTTCCTTGTAACCCCTAACTCATTATTCACTCATTATTTTATCTCATTATGTCTTGTAATTTATGTAATCTTTTGGCCATTCATTTACCTACATTATTATCCACATTATTTCTATTCAAGGAAGAATTACTCACCTATAAATAATGGTGTTTCTTTCTTTGTGAAGTGTATGTCAAAAAAGATGAGAAGCGTGAAAAAATATTGTAGTGTGTAGTGAGAGTAGTGTAGTGAAAGAGAGATTTGAGATAAATAAAATATTCTAGGTCTTCAACTAATTCACTATTTATAGAAGAGAGTAATTATATGTTGAAGGAATGTGTTCTTTGTGTGGAGCTTTGAACTCTTCAACTAATTTGGAGTTATTTGAATTGTACGACGTTGTTGGATTGTTGTATCCTGCAGGGACAAGTCAAGAGATATACCGTTGGATCGGTATAAATTATGCTGCAGTGGGCTTGAATCTCCTTAAAGAGAGCAAGATATCTGCGTCTCAGCCTGAATATTTATTTATTCATTTTTATTTTTAATTGATTACACCAACACTATATTTGTAGGTCTTCCTCTCCCATCATCATAGATTTATTTTCTACTAGACATGGGAGCGTTCCTTCTACAATTATTCTTTTTTGTTTTGTTCACATTTTTATCACTTCTTATTTGATATCTAAGCTCCTCAACTTTAAATTTATACAAATAGACATATAAATTTATATAGAGTTGAATAAGTAGACACACATGTTCCGCTTGACTTTCTAAGTGGCAATTCACATCTTATGCGCTATTCTAGGTGCGTTCTACGTGTATTATATCACGTAGAAAGTGTATATCTACTTGTTTAATTATATACAAATTTAAGTATTATACCACATAGGAAGTGTTTATCTACTTGTTTAATTCTATATAAATTTAAATATGTATTTGTGCAAATTTAAAGTTAAGGGGCATAAATACCAAATGAGCGTAAAGCTAAAAAGATGAATTTATGTATTATGTGTATTACTTTACTACTATATAGAAGTGGCTACAACAACCATCTCTTGGTCACATGCTTGCTTGCCGACCAAAGGGTAATTTCTAGAAGTGGCTACAACAACCAGCTCTTGGTCGACATGCTTGTTTGCTGACCAAGGGGTAATTTTAGCATATTCAAAATTAATAGCTTTGTCTAACTTGTATCAAAAGCTATTTCGGTTATACTATTGTTTTGTTGGACGAAAAAGGCCAAAGCATGTATGCTTATTTATTCATATGCCTTGTGGAAAGAGTACTATTTCTCCGACCTTGTAGACCCCACTTCGTGCAGCACATCTATGCTACACGTGTACTCTTTTTTAATGGCTGAAAGGTGTGCTGTTGCTTGAGATTTCTATTGCACGCGCTTCATTTGCAATTCTCTTTCAAAAAAGTGGACCCCTTTAATATTTTACGTGATAGCTTTATACTTTTTCTTGACTTTTAGGGCCTTTTGGAAGGCCAGTGAAACTAAAATTTGGTGTAATTAAATGTAATTACTTGATATGTTTGATAGATCAAATAATTATTAGGTAAAAAAAATTTGAGTGTAATTAAAGTAGAGTAATTATACTCTTTGATTTTAAGAGAGGATAAGAAATAAGTGTAATTACACCATATAATTACAGTGAAACTTTTTAAATTTCTCTTCTTTCTTTTAAATCTATTTGTATTTTTTTATTTTAATTTATTTTTTATTTCTATTATTCTCAAAAAAAATATTTTTATTATTCTAATACTTTCTAAAATATATTTTTATATTTTTTATTTTTATATTTCATTTTCTTCTCATTCTCAACCTTTACTTTTTAATGTGATTCCATGCAATTTTTTATATTATTTATTTATTATTCTATTATTTATTTGCATAATTTTGTTAATTAGTATTCTAATTTTTAAATCAAAGTAGAATTCATTATTGAATAAGGTTATATAATTGCGTTTTTCTTTTCTTTTAAATCATATTTATGTACGTTATATTGAAATTTGATATAGGAGTATTATGTTAGTTTTTTGTTTTGAATTTAGAACTTATGTCATATTTTCAATTTCATTTGTTTTAGTAGTATTGACTTGATATTTCACATTGCAAGCCATTTCTATTTTTAGTTAAACTTGATAGATTATCTTTTTGTCAAATGCTTTAATAATTTTATGAAATTATATTTATAATATTAACAGTTTTGTCAAACATGCATTTCATGATGTTCAAAAATCTTATACTTTTAGGTTTTATGATTAAATTAATTAAAATATACTAATTTAAAAAATATAAATTAATTATTATTTATAATATTAGTTAAGAATGTATGTTTATTAATTAATATATATTCAAAATACAATATACGTCTTAATTTAATTTAATATCATTTATAAAGTCCTTATTTGTCTAATATAAATTTTAAATTTTAGATGATTAAATTTATTTTAAAAAATTAACATAACCTTATGATTGCCTTGCGCAACCAAACAGTACACTTGACACAAACATATCATTACTAGATTATTAATTACTAACATAATAATTACATCAATTTCAATTACTAGGTGGCTTTCCAAACAAACCATTAAGTTGTCTCACCAGTTAAACTAAGATTCTGCATAGTAGTACAATAGCTTTTTAAGTGTTTTACATTGATTTTAAAGAGTTACAACTGATCAAATTTTATACCTCCTCTATTTATTTTATGTGATATTATTTGATTTGGAATAGTATTTAATCAAAAAAAATATAACTAAGCCTTTTAAAATTTATGATCTAAAACAATCCTAAAATATGTGTGTGATTATTATAAATTATTTCATCAAGAGTAAAAAGAAAATTTTAAAGTTAAATTATTTCTTATCACAGAAAAAGTTGATCATTTTTTTGGAGCAGATTAAAAAGAAAAAGGTGCCACATAAAATGAGACAGAGAAAATAATAATCAAGAAATAACAAATAACTTAAGAAATAAGTATAATTAAGTAACATCACTAATGATAATTTTGTGATCAAAATAATTAAATATGTTTATGGATGATTAAATAAATTATGTTGAGTTTTATTGCAATTTTTAATATTTTTAAAAAGTAAGATAAATATTATATTATCAAAAAAGCATTTTCCAAGGTATCATTTTTTAAACTTGTTATATATTTAAAAATTACATAAAAAGTAGTATAAATCATAATAATTAATTATTTAAAAATATTTTTTAAAAAATATATTAAAAAATTAATTGACTCTAAAAATTTTACTTATGTCATATAAGTTAATACAAAATATTATAAATTACAATATTTATAAAATATATAAAAAATTTAATTGACTTTCTAAATTTGCCCTATATAGTTTAAGGAGAAAAGATGGTGTAGGCCTTGTGCGTAAAAATAGGTTCTTTCTTCTACCGCTCCCTGCCGTAGGATCTGTGTGTTAATCACTGTATAGCTCAGAAAAGCCATTAAAGCGAAGGCATCCATTTTCCGCCAAATTCTTTTCTCAAACGATACTGAACAAAACTAACCAAATATTCTCTTTGATCAGCCTCTACAAAGTTAGGGTTCCGGTACAGTGAGGATGGCGGAGCCGGCAAGTCCAGGAGGTGGCGGAAGCCATGAGAGTGGCGGTGACCCGAGTCCTCAGTCCAACTTGAGAGAACAGGACAGGTACCTACCGATCGCTAATATTGGACGCATAATGAAGAAGGCATTGCCTGCTAATGGAAAGATCGCTAAGGATTCTAAGGACACTGTTCAGGAATGCGTATCTGAGTTCATCAGTTTTATCACTAGCGAGTAAGCTTCTATTTTGTCTTTATTGCTTCGATGAATTAGACAACTGTGTAATTTACGTGTTCAATTGTATATCCTGAATAGGAGGAATGCGAATTTTATAGTAAGTTTATACTAAATCATAAAGATCGCTATGTCAACTCAGATTTTGTGGCATTGTACTGGGTAAGTTTCTAACTATAAACTCTATGCTTGGTAATCTTGGTAATTTATCAGTTCAAGAAATTTTGTAGGAATTCCTTTTAGGCGCAGATGGTTCCGTTTTAGAGTTTCTATTTTATTTTTTGTTTTTGTGTATTATCCTTGGAATTTTTTCTCTGTTTATGTGTATGGAGATACATAACTACTTCATATACCTTTTTAGCTCAACAGTCTCTAAGAGTTACAAATTTTTGTGGTGTTTCTCTTGTTTTCTTTCTGAAATTTTGTATACATGACAAAGATAGCCTTTTAAAAAGATTTCTCAACATCAATAGGATGTCTGGTTGGTGTTCTTCCATAGCAATTAACAAATAAGGAGGTAAGTTAATAGCTTTACTTAAATGAAATCTGTTATGACTCCCACTGGAGATTCCATCCACTCTTCCTTGGCTGCTGTCATTCCTTTATTTAATCCCTTTTTACTGTTCTTGCCTGCCACCTCCTCAATGATTAGCAATATCAAGCAGAATTGGTCATGGCATTTACGAGGCAGGAGAATCACGGACATGTGGTCACTTTCTGCTCCGTAAGGGGAAAAAGAACACAGCGAAAGATGTGTTGACAATTAGTAGACAAGGGAATCATAAATGCACGGAGTCCTTAATGGGGTAAGCCATCTTTTTAAAATGGAAAAATATTACGGCAAAAGTGGACATGGCTATAAGAGAGGTGGAGTAGAGTTACGCGCCATTTTATTGATGCTCTTGAGAGAAACATGAAAAACGGGGAGGACAAGAATAGTAGTACTTGGAGTTATGAGACAGTAGGGAGGGAGGATTGCAAAAATAAAATGGAAAAAGGTGGCATTGGCAGCATGTTATCAACCACTCTCTATGGAAAATCCATAAAAAGGAATGACCTGCTGAGTGTGACAATTCTTCCCCATGCTCACCAAGAAAATTTGGAATACAAAGCATTGTCAGAGACATTATTTTTAGTACTTATGACATTTTTTAGAATGGATTATAGTTGAACCAAAAGAAGAATAGCTGCTTTTGCTTTCGGTTAGTGAGTTTAAAAAAAAGAGCTATTGTGAAGCAAGCCCTTAGTTCTTTGTTTTTTGTAGTAAAATATCCCCAATAGTAGAAGGTAATCCACTGCTGCATTTTTGCCTGTGATCATGCAGAGTTTCTCTGTGCATTGTTATTCAAGTGGTCTTGCCATACTGAGTTGTTTATCCCTGTTTGGATGTTCACACTGCAGCCCCTTTGCTAAAAATACAAGTCCTCTTTCCTATTTTACCTTTCTTTGACAAGGTTACTTGTCCCAATTATGTCATTCTATCAAAACTATGACATGCCTAGCTTTCCACTAGTCTGAGTTCAAAGTCGGTTGTGTGTGAGTGTGTGTGTGTCAGAATTTGGGACATCGAATATTTTCCTTTTACTGTTAGGTCTCGTATATACTCATAGGCTATGTCATTTTCAACATGCTATTTACCTTTCTTAAAAAGTATCTATGTAGCTAGGATCTCATGGCTGATATTGTCTTACTGTTATTTCTTTTTCTAGATCATACAGGTTGTATACTAGATGTTGTTTTACCAGTTTCAATAGAAGTTGTGTATTTGATCTAGATGTCTTTATATAAATACTTGGAAACAAATTGCCATTATTTAATGCTTGGGAAGTTAGAATCCAAATATATGTGTTGGTACTTGTGTTGAAGTAGAAGACGTGTTACATTGTTAAATGTTTGTTGTTAGAGGGTGGACTTCTATACATATACATACCAAGATTTAGTAGAATGATGACAAGTGGAAGTAACAACCTCTCTCCTTGCATGTTTCAAATGAATTCTCTTTTATTTTATAGAGCAAGTGACAAGTGTCAGAAAGAGAAGAGAAAGACGATCAATGGAGATGATTTACTATCAGCCCTGGCTACCTTAGGGTTTGAGGACTACATTGAACCACTCAAGGTCTATTTGACTAGGTACAGAGAGGTAAATGCAATTCTTCTTCATGTCCTTAGTTTTTGTGACTGGTTTCTCATATGAACAGCTTTATTTTCTTTATTTTATGTTCTATTAGGCTTCCTCATCATTTTTTTTCGCAAGGGAATTGATAAGAGAATATATGGACTAGTGCATGATCTTCTAAATGTTGCACTGTGTATTTTGGTTTATATGGACTTTACTATTGTAGTTCAAGATTTCGTTCAACTGAATTTTATCTTATAATCAACTAAGTACATGTTGTTTCTGTGGTTCCTGGACAACTTTTTCTTCTGGGTTGCATGGATCAATCAATGGTGTTGTAGATGGAGGTACACATAGTTTTCCACATCATTGAGATAGATTTCCTTATTTCTCTTAAACTCTGATTTTCATTAAAAATGCATTGTGATTTGAAACTAATGTCAGGGAGATGCCAAGGGATCTGCAAGGGTTGGAGATGCATCTGTTAGAAAGGATATAGTTGGAAGTCAGCTTGGGTCCAATACACATGTAACGTGGTTGCATTTTCTTCTGTTCCTTTTTTGGCTCATTTGGTTCACCGTGTAGTAGTTCTTTTGACCTTGAAAAATTAAGTTACATGGATATTTATTATTAAATAAGACGCCTAATATTTCTTATGGAAATTGACAGTTCATGTATGAAGGTTCTTTTGCACAAGGCTTAGACTATGGAAACTCCCAAATATGAATTTTATGTAAGTTTTTCACTTACCCTCAAAGTCTTTCTAATGATGTGCTTTTCATCTTTAAACGTTTTACCGTCAGCTTCTCTCTTTTAGTAAATTCACCCCCTCATGTCATGACTTGGTAGGATCTCTTTTGCGTTTTGTGACACATTTTCTATATCAGGTAACAAATGTTTTGTTGCTCTCTTGCATCCAGTGGATGCTATATTTTAGAAAGTAATATTGACTCATATATAAATAAAACTTAAAAGAGCCTACAAATTTCCAAAACTGATTAACATTATTTCCATCACAATGATTGCTCCAGCCAAAAGATTCACTAAGCAACTAGCCTTCATGGAAGAAATGGTAGCTGGAACTCCTCGAAGTAGCTTTGGTCCTTCCCTTCCATAATGTCTGAAAAATAGAGTTTTTGATGGATTGTCAAAGCCTTTTCTCTATCTTTGCACTATGCCGTTTGCGACACTTAAAGAAATAAGACATTGTCGAAATAAGAAGCAATTAACTCCCTTATATATTCAAAGGACTGTTGTTTCCAGAAGTCCGATAGTATAAGCAAATTGACCTTGATATTTTTTCGTTTGAGGGGGTTTTGGGTTGGGAAGGGGGAAGGAACAAGGTGTGGCTGGACGAGCAAGGGAAGCTTCAATTATCAAGAATCCTTAGTTGTCTACCTATGTTTCACGGACTTGTGATACCTACCGCTAGTGAACTTCGAAATGGTACCAATTAATTCGCTATCTAAGAATAACAATCCAAGGTTATGTTGATCAGATCCTTTACAATCCACGCAACCATGTCAATCCTACACAATTTGGTTGTGCATGTGGTATCGTCATTGGATTTGGTCAACGTATCTTGGGTTCTTTGACGGCACCTATGGCCAAGAAGTATAGGTTGATTAGGTATTTGTTTTGCTTTTTTGCTCACGTCCTGTATATATTCACATATTTACTAGAACACTTTTGTTTTTATATGAGTTAACTTATGAATAAAACACTAAGTGTTTCAAAGAATATCATTACACTAGCTTTATTTAAATAACTTCAAATAGTTGTCAAAATATATTCTTATATATGTCATAATATACCTTAATGGTTGTGTCTTGACACCTGTACCCATACTCCTATTCCTATCCCTGAATCCTAGGATTTGAGTGATAACAAATCTGACTTCTAGATCCGCACTGTTGGGTGCCCACCTGTATGTGAGCAACATGGTGAAAAGGGGCTCAATACATCAGCTAAAGCTTGGTTCACCAAAACCCTAATCTGCTGACATGGTTTTCCTCTTCCATTTTTTTTCATACCCTTCATCTTCTGACTATCTTTCACACACTAATTTCAGAAACTGATGACACTGACATGCAACTCAGGAACACACACGACATACTTGCAATTTTTTCACAAACACATAAAAGAAATACCAGAACCTAGGGCTGTTCCAAACCGTGCCGAAACCGACAACCCCAACCGAAATAAAGTTATTGGTTTATCGGTTATGGATTATCGATTTAGCGGTTTCGGTAATTGTTTTAATTTTTTTTATTATCGGTTAACTGTTTGTAGTTCTTAGCGGGTTAACCGATAACTCGATAGTAAATTAATAAATTATATTTATATCATTCGGTAATAAAGTCCTTGATTTAGGGTTTAGTTTTATACTTTTATTTTTGGCTGTTTCAAACTCTCGATTATTTTACAATGTATAAGTGTTTGCTTTGGAGCAAAGATGCAATCTGTCAACTCATGTGCATGGTTCATTTGGTTTGTCACTTTGTTCGAAGTGATTTTCAATGATTTTTTTGTGTCAAATCTTAATGGTTAAACTAATAAACAAACAGATAACGATCAATAACTGATAAATCAATAACCAGTAAGCCAATATCTTAATGGTTTTATAGCGGTTTCACATGTGTACAAATCGATAATCGATAAGTCAAACCGATAAATTTCAAGTTCTTTTGAAGTTTATTGCTTCGACTTATTGTTTATCGATTTGTAGGCATGCTAAATTGTTATAGAACTATTAAAATATTGATCATTATTGGTTTGATTATCGATTTAACTGTTAAGATTTGACACAATTTTTTAATTGAAAATTACTTAGAAACATGGTGATAAATCAAATGAACCATGCACATGAGTTGACAGATTGCATCCTGCTCAAAAACAAACATTGTCACATTGTAGAATAACTGAGAGTTTTGAGACCATTGGAAATAAATGTATGAAACTAAACTTTAAATCAAGGACTTTATATACCAACAACAACAACAACAACCCAGTGAAATCCCACAATGTGGGGTCTGGGGAGGATAAAGTGTACGCAGACCTTACTCCTACCAAGGTAGAACGACTATTTACGAGAGACCCTCGGCTCAAAAAAAGCATAAAAAGAGGTCAGATAAGTTCAAGAAGTACAAAATGTTATGAGAAAGCAAATAACGAAAGTGACACAGATAAAATAGAGTAATGAAGGTACAGAGAGTAATAGAAAATAACAGAAATCATAGCACAAGAAGTTATAGTGCGATAATGCGCCTACTAATAAGGAAGAATAACGAGGCTTTGTACTAGCCTTCTACCCTAATATGAGTCCTCCACACCCTCCTATCTAAGGTCATGAGCTGTAACTGCGCCATGTCCTGTCTAATCACCTCTCCCCAATATTTCTTCGGGCTACCCCTACTTCTTCTGAAATCATCCATAGCCAACTTCTCACACCTCCGCACTGGGGCATCTATCTCTCCTCTTCACATGCCCAAACCATCTCAGTCGCACTTCCCGCATCTTGTCTTCCACCGAGGCCACTCCTACCTTGTCCTGAATAGCCTTATTTCTAATTTTGTCGCTCTTGGTATGCCCACACATCCATCTCAACATTCTCATCTCGGCAACTTTCATCTTTTGAACGTGAGAGACCTTAACTGGCCAACACTCCGTCCCATATAACATAGCCAGTCTAACCACCACTTTGTAGAACTTGCCTATAAGATGTGGTGGCACCTTCTTGTCATATAGCACACTGGAAGCGAGCCTCCATCTCATCCACCCTGCCCCAATATGATGTGTGACATCATCGTCAATCTCCCCGCTTCCTTGCATGATAGACCCAAGGTACTTGACACTACTTTTCTTTTGGATGGCCTGGTCACCAAGCCTAACTTCCATGCCAACATCCTGAGGTGTCTCACTGAACTTGCACTCTAAGTACTCTGTCTTGGTCCTATTCAGTTTAAACCCTTTAGACTCTAAGGTATGTCTCCAATCCTCCAGCTTAGCGTTAACTCCGCTACAAGTCTCATCGATTAGGACTATGTCGTCTGCGAAAAGCATACACCATGGCACCCCACCTTGAATTTGTCGCGTCAATCCATCCATCACCAAGGCAAATAAAAACGGACTAAGAGCTGATCCTTGATGTAACCCCATCACAACTGAGAAGTGTTCTGAGTTCCCTTCTACTGTCCTTACCTTGGTTTTGGCACCCCCATACATGTCCTTGATCACCCTAATGTACGCCACAGGTACACCTTTAGCCTCCAAACATCTTCATACTATCTCTCGTGGAACTTTATCGTAAGCCTTTTCTAGGTCGATGAATACCATATGAAAGTCCCTCTTCCTCTCTCTATACTGCTCCACCAATCTCCTCATTAGATGGATGGCTTCTGTAGTTGAGCGTCCCGGCATAAATCCAAATCGGTTCTCTGAAATAGACACGCCTCTCCTCACCCTCATCTCCACCACTCTTTTCCACACTTTCATAGTATGACTTAGAAGCTTGATACCTCTAGAGTTGTTGCAGCTCTGGATATCTTCCTTGTTTTTGTATAGAGGGATCATTACGCTCGACCTCCATTCTTCGGGCATTGTTGCCTTCTTAAAGATGACATTAAATAACCTAGTCAGCCACTCCAAACTGACCGAGCTCGCGTTCTTCCAAAATTCCCCAGGAATCTCGTCAGTTTCGGTTGCTCTTCCCCAGCACATCCTACGCACAACACCCTTAACCTCTTCGACCATAATACTCCTGCAACACCCAAAATCGTGACGCCTCCCTGTATGTTCCAAATCTCCCAACACAATCTCTCTGTCCCCTTTTTCATTCCAGAGTTTATGAAAGTATGACTGCCATCTCTATTTAATGAGGGTCTTATCTACCAATACATTTTTATGCTCGTCCTTAATGCACTTCACTTGATCCACATCGCGTGCCCTTCTCTCCCGCGCCCTGACTGGCTTGAACAATTTCCTATCCCCGCCTTTCTCTTCTAGTTCAGCATAAAGGCGTTCAAAAGCTGCCCATTTTTGCTGTCGAAACCACCGACTTCGCCTCCTTCCTCGCTATCTTATAAAGTTCCCTATTCGTTCACTTCTCCACCTCATCCTTGCTTTCTATCAACTTCGCATACGCCATCTTCTTTGCTTCCACCTTTCCTTGCACTTCTCCATTCCACCACCAGTCCCCTCGATGTCGACTACGACTATCTGTCGAGACTCCCAACACTTTCCTTGCTACAACCCTAATACAACTAGCTGTCCTATCCTACATACTGTTCGCATCCCCACTACTATCCTAGGCCCCCATATCCTTCAATTTCTCTCCCATCTTCAGGGCACTAGCCATGGTCAAACTCCCCCATCGGATCCTAGGTCGGTCATCCCCGACCCTCTTCTTCCTCGTCATCTTGATCCTTAAATCCATCACCAAGAGCTTATGTCGGGTTGTAAGGTTGTCGATCGGAATGACCTTATAGTCTTTGCATAGACCTTTATCATCCTTCCTTAGGAGTAAAAAATCTATCCGAGTCTTAGCCACCGAACTACGGAAGGTTACCAAGTGGTCCTCTTTCTTTGGAAAATTCGAATTGGCTATCACTAACCCAAAAGCTCTTGTGAAATTCAAAAGTGAAACTCCTCCATTTCTGTCTCCGAAGCCAAAGCCTCCATGCACATCATCCGAAAATAAACCCGATGTGCCCATTGAAATTCCCTCCCACGAAAATTTTCTCAGTAGGCAGTATGCTTCCCACTAACTC
This sequence comes from Solanum dulcamara, assembly GCF_947179165.1. Lineage (NCBI taxonomy): Eukaryota > Viridiplantae > Streptophyta > Magnoliopsida > Solanales > Solanaceae > Solanum > Solanum dulcamara. The sequence continues at coordinate 48,048,654 of NC_077237.1, read as the reverse complement.
GTCCAAATCCTCCCAAAAACGCTCTTATCCTCATCGCCTAAGCCCGCTTGCGGCGCATAGGCACTTATAACATTCAACGTGTTCCCTTCAATGACCTCCTTAATCGACATCATCCTATCAGTGACTCTCCTAACCTCTACCATCTGATTCCTTAAATTATTGTTTACTAGAATGCCTACCCCATTCCTATACTTCGATCTACCAGAGAATCAAAGCTTATACCCATCTACCTCCTTAGCTTTAGAACCTACCCATTTAGTCTCTTGGACATAAGCTATATTAATCTTTCTCTTCTTTAGAATCTTAACTAGCTCTATGGATTTTTCCGTTAACGTCCCAATGTTCCAAGAAACTACTCTCAGTCTAGACGCTCCTTTAACCCACTTACTCCTCCATACCCTCGTCCCCGTTCCTGTCCCTGAGCGAGAACATGACCCTAGTCTACCATCACTACCCAAAGCCACGAAAACGCGTATAAACTAGTAAGTTATTCGAAGGTCTAAAGTAAACAAAATGTAACTACAACTGTAAGAGCAAAGAATAAATATTGAAAGATATGGAAATCGGAGGTACCAACTCCAGTTGAAATGAACCTGGTTGCTGCCGAAAAACAAGCTCCTTTTCTTCTTAGACAATTTATCGAATAGATGGGGTGCAGTAAGTTCTCTAACTCTTCTTCAAAATGAAACAATGTTGGTCGATGTTACTGTTTCAGCCAAGTGAACAAACAAACAAATGCTCTTGTTCTTTTTCAATTCTTACTACAGCTTCAGTATAGAATCCTCACTTCACCTCTCTGGATCGGTGAAGAAGAAGAAGTGTCGGTGCAGTAGAACGGAGTGTGAATCGTTTTGTTGTGGCCTTCAATTACGTCGAGCTCGTGAAGAAGTGAAAATGAAAATAAAAATGAATATAATTATTTAATTTACTATCGGGTTGTCGGTTAACCCGTTAAGAAAAGCCTAAAATTGTTAAGAATCGATAATCCGATAATAAAAAAAAATTAAAACTGTTACCAAAACCGCTAAACCAATAACCCATTATCGATAAACCAATAACTTTTTTTTGGTTCGGATTATCGATTTCGGTTCGATTTTGAACAACCCTAGTAATAGACCAATCAATAAGAAATTAAATCAATAGATTGAACAATAGATAAAGGACCAGTGGATGAGAGGGGTAGATCTACCAATTGGACCAATAATGGATGGTCCCCACCAACTGATTCTCTCTCTTCCTTACATTTCATTCACGACTATCGCTCTTTCAGGGAGGGAATTACTTGCTGGATCGAACCCAAGGATATGTTTGATCAACTGGGTGTTGGATTGAATGAACACTCAACATTGTCATCACGACACCGATAGATCTCCAAACTTCAGATCTCTTCTTTCTCAATAAAGACGGGTAAATGAAAGTCCAAAGGCTATTCTGGCAACTGCCAGCTAGAAGGCGATAACCACTTTTGCCAATCAAAGCCCCAAAGCTAGTAAGGGCACTCGTGGCCCAACAAGCCACCCCAAACTACCGCCATAGCTTGACTTTACTAAACAAGCAAGAAAGACTCTTTTTATCTTATTAGTCAATCGCTAACGAGCTGTCCAGACATTGCAGGAAGCTTCTATCAACCTTATCTGCATATATAGTAACAATAGTTAAGATCAAATGTCAGAATAAGATTCTTTTGTTAGTTATTGCTTTTCTTATTTTAGCTAGTTCGTATTTTGAACATGATGTAGGTACATTTGATATTGTTTTTGATTCTATTAATAAGATTATCCAGTAGGCTCAATGATTATTGGTCTATTTGTTAAAAAAAATTGGAAAAGGACTCAAAATACCCTTGAACTATAGGAAAAGGTCTAAAATACCCCCAATCCATCTATTTTTGCTAAAAATACCCCTCTACTCACCTTTTTGGCTCACTTATACCCTTGAAACTAACAACTCCATCATTATTTTCTTTTTTAAAATTATTTATTATGTGTCATTTCTTTATTGGGTGAAATAAAAACCCCATCTCATTAGATTTTCCCCTATAATTTATTTGACCCGAAATAATATACCTGCACTATGACCATTTTTCTTTTTAAAAATCACATAATCATAATTCTTATAACAAATATTTATAATGATTAATAGAAATAGTTGGAGCATGTTTAAGATTTTTTTTGGTAATAAATGAAAGAATGTAAAACGAAATTTGATTGAACTAATTCTTGACCCGTTGGGACTGGAAGACTGTAATGACACTCCTTCAATTATTTCTCATTCTTCATGCTCTTCAGTGTCGTCGTCTAGGTCACTGATCGTTAATTAGTGGGTCGAATCCAAATGAGCTGATTGTGTAAGGATTCCTTCTTTCCAGCTGCCCAGCATAGAGTATTCATCTTGAAGAGGTTGTTTATCCCCAATATTGCTAATTATCACCTCATCTTTCTGAACATCCCCAACAAAACAATTCGTCTGCCAAATAGTAAAATCTTCAACAAACATATTAATTTCTTTTATACTCATTGAACAGGTCTTTGGCATCTGGTTTTTAATTTTTTATTTGCTGCTGTATTTTTTAAATAAAATATAATTGAGTCATGGGGCCGCTATGTTGTTTTGGATCGGATACATTATAAGGAAAATTCTAATGTAGGTGGGGTTTTTATTTCACCCAATAAGAAAATGACATGTAATAACTAATTTTTAAGAAATAAAATAAAGATGGGGCTATTAGTTTCAGGGTAAAAGTGAGCCAAAAAGGTGAATGAAAGGGTAATTTTAGCAAAATAGATGAATGTAGGGTATTTTCAGACCTTTTCATTTACTTCAGAGTATTTTTGGCCTTTTTTCCCAAAAAAAAGACTCACTCTAAATGGCTTCTTGTCTCACCCATTTATATATGTGGTAGGACGGGGAATAATTTCTGTTACATGTACCCAGCTTTTACACACATTTTATACGTGTTAAATAGAGTAAGTTGAGGAAAATGAAGAGCCTAGGTAACGTAGGTAGTGTTTCTTAGCCTAATCTACAACACCCGCACAAGAATGTTATCAACTCTTTTGTTTTATTTTTTTGACCGAGAAATGTATTTAGAACCAACCCTTTGGGCCAATCACAACCTTCAGAATTTGGGGTGATGAGCCCGTCCTTACTCCTTTCTCCACTTAATTATTGGAGTTGGTTTGCTGGGCACAAAGTTCGAACTTGTGACCTAAGATATAAGTCCCTCAACCTTTTCTAGTTGAGCTACCCCTCGGGGCAGAACCTGTTTTGGGAATCCGCAGAAGGCTATCCCCTGCTGTTGCAGACAAGGGGTTTCGAGCTTGAGACCGCCATTATGAAAGTTCCAAGCCAAACCATCTGAGCCACCTCGAAGGGACCTTTTTTCTTTTTTTACCCTTCCGTAGGATCTTCCATCTCTTTTGCTCCCTTGGTGACTCGAACCCACAATCTTAGGGTTGGAGGTGGATGGTGCTTACCATCTGAGCAACCCTTTTTGTATGGGTCAGGACCTCAACAACTCTTGCTATTTCTGTTATCCTTTGAAGTTAAGTGGACACTGAGAGATGAAAGTAAATAAAAGAGTGAGTTGAAGGTAAAGTACACGTTCTTCATTGATAGAAAAGAGTGCCTTTTTGTGTGTGCGTGGGGGGTCGGGGTGGTGTGAAAGACAGTATTCCTTAAAGGGTCGTTTGACTGCCAGTTAGGATGTGAATTATTCATGTAATAAAATCAGCATAACTAGTATCGTGTTTGGTATCATTTTAATTGCTATGTATAAAATTCAGCACACCAAATACGATGTTTGCTTACCAGTATACAATCCTGCATAACTAAAACATGTATAGGTTATGAGTCAATTTATGTATTATTTGTGTAGGGTAGAAGATAAACTAACTAAATCCTGCAGTACTATTACCTACATAACTCTAACCAACAACCAAATAACCCATAAGTTCTTTTACTGTTTTGAATTCAATTCGTGGTTTTGTTTTACATGGTTGTTGAAGGATAGGGGGAAGTTTGTGCTTAAGTAAAGATTGATTTTGTTTACTTTTCATGAAACAATATGTTCCTCAATTTCCTTTTCAAGTCGACCTTGTTGTAGAACATAATAAATAGGATATGAGACATTTAAATTGAGGGAGAGAATATATCTAGCAATCATCTTTGTATTTGTTAAAATAGGAATAAAAACAAGAATAATATATACAATCTTACTTAGAGTAGGATTAGGAATAGGAATATGAATATGAATAACATATAGAATCCTACTTGGAAAAGAATTATAATGTAGTGTCCTAGTTGGGAAAGGAGTCTAATGTAATGTCTATTAATAGGGTCCTAGTGTAATAATGTAGAGACATAATTCAATAATATTCTTGTCTTATATTTCTTACATGGTATCAGAGCCTCTACGATTTTGGTAGAGAATCAAAGAGCTTCTGCTGTCGGTGGGCGGCTATTACCCATATATGCCATCAATCTGGCGAATGGTAACGTTAACAAAAGTAGGGCCAATGATATATGCATGAATCCATATTTAGGGGAAGAGAATTCAGTTAGACAGATCACCGTGCGTCAATTTCCGGCGACTTTTTAAGGCTTTTTCTACTTTCTCATATCTGATTTGCGTAGCACCGTGCATCTTTTCGGTGACTACTTTTTCATATCTGATTTGCGTAGTACCATGCATCTCTCTGGACTACTCATATTTAATTTGCGTAGTACCGTGGATTTCTCCGAACTACTCTCATATTTGAGTTGCATAGCACTGTGTCTTTTTGGTGACTCCTCAAATTTGATTTGTGTAGTTCCATGCATCTTTTTGGTGACTCAAATCTGATTTGTGTATGGTTGTGCCATCATAATTATTATTTTCCATTGAGGTTGTGCCATCCTTCCGACCTTACTCATATAATTCTTCCTCGGTAGGGTCGTGCCATCATTTTGACCCTACTTATGTAATTTTATTCTCAAATTGTGACCACTTTCAACCATCAAATCTAATACTCCGACACATGAGCATGTTTCGGCCAATTTTACGGTGACTTTCTTGTTTAATGTCGACTCGTCTATTGATTCCAAGACGATCCATATATTTTATACTAGATTTTGAGTCCTTTCTGGAGACCGCTGCACTGTGAAGATGTCTACATGGAGCAACCACCTACTTTTGTTGCTCAGGGGGAGTTTAGTAGCCTTGTGTGTCTATTATGCAGGTCACTCTATAGACTGAAACTATCTTTTCGAGCTTGGTTTGGAAAGTTCAACATAGTAATTTAGGAGCTTGACATGACTCATAGTGGAGCTAATCATTTTGTGTTTTATCACATTCTGCATCATATCCAATATTTCATGCAAAGACTAAGCACATTGAGATTGATCGTCAATTTTGTGAAGTCGAGTGATCAACTTGCAAATATCTTTATCAAGCCCCTCATCAGTAGTCATGTTAATTACATATGTAATAAGCTAAGGTACATATGACTTATAAGCACCAACTTGAGGGGGAGTGTTAAAATAGGAATAAAAACAAGAATAGTATATACAATCTTAGAATAGGATTAGGAATAGGAATATGAATAGGAATAATATATAGAATCCTACTTGGAAAAGGATTATAATGTAGTGTCCTAGTTGGGAAATGAGTCTAATGTAGTGTCTATGAATAGGGTCTCAATGTAATAATATAGAGACATAATTCAATAATATTCTTCTCCTATATTTCTCACAATATTAAAAATATTAGTTTGATCCACAGAAATGATGAAGCATGAATATAATACTTGAGCGTGACACGGGGTGAGGGGGAGGGGAATTTTGGTTTTTGATACTTGTGTCATGTGCTATTATAACCTAAATTGGAAGCATTATTCTAATAATTAATTGAAAAAAGGTCTAATTTTATTTTATGGATATGTGCTCAACTTGATGATTAAAGTGCCAAGTTGTTTTCTGATAAAACAAAAAAATAAATAAAAAATAAATGCCAAGTTACTTTCAAATTACCTGTGTACCAGTGGTGGTGTATTTCCCTATTACTTATGCTTCAAGCATCCAGTGTTCAGAATCCACTGGCCTGATTAATCTGGATTTGCTCCTTATTAAGCTCACTCTGAGTTTTAGTGCTCCCTACTGGAGGGCACTCCGTTCCCCCGGCTTGAATTGTTAAGGGTGACGGAACCACTGTTCCATCACATGCTTAGATGGTTTGTTGTCTTTCAATAATAGGAGGGAGTAAGATATATAACATATACAGTTTTTATAATATGAGGTTATTTGCTTGCTTCATGCATTTAGCTTCTTGTATTTGGTCGTTTGGGGGAGAAGGAAAAGAATATTCAATTGTCATTCTGCCTACTCTCTTGCCTTCCTGTCGCCCATAATAATGGAAGTACATTATAGAAAATGTTCTCCTTAATTGGCTTATTTACTATAGTTTGTACTCCCTTTTGTATAGAGTAGGATCTCTTACTTTCCCTTTTGCTCTATTCTAGCTTTCCTAAATTTGCTCATAGGAAATCACCTTGTTTTACAATCTGTTACTTCTTGAGTATTACTGTAACCAGGGATGGCAAATGGTGTGGTGCACTGCAGTGCGGTTGTGGGGCAAACCCGGGAAGACTTCAACTTGCCCCACATAGTAAAATGTTCTATTTTCAACCGCCCTGCATAATTTGTTTTTTTTTTAAATAAAAAAATGATTTGAATTTGATAGTCTTAAATTTAATATTTTTAATAAATCGCCAATTTTAAATTAGTAAATAATATAAATAAAATGCAGGTAACAAAAGAAATTACAGGTTTGGAATAGATAAAAGACATCACATAAAGAAAACTCTATTCTAGCTTATTACAAAACAAATATCAAAACACAGGTTCAATATAAAGAAAAAATATAAACCTAGCTAGACGAACTCTAAAGAGACGGAAAAGAAATTAAGGAAGAAATGAATTACAGTAACTTCTCTAAAAAGTTGAAAGTAATTATCATGCATGGTTTCAGGTCAAATGTTATATTTACATCCAAATACTAGTTTTAATATGGAATTGGAAAAAGAGATATAAGCTAATGATTTAAGTTCATAATTTATCCTAATACTTGTGTCCTAAGCTAATACAGATTATATAAGAAATATCCAAGTATTGAAGTTCTAAAGAAATATAGAAGAATACCGTAAACCAAACAATTAAAATAAAACTCAAGATTAACACAGTTGAAAGGGTGCATGCAGCAAACCCACAACTCGCACCGCCCTGCACTAAATTTCAAAAAATTATTTTAAACCCGCACCTGCCCAACTGAAGGCCAAACCCCCCCTGCACCCACGTAAGGTCAAACACTCCCGCCCCATTGCCTTCCCTAACTGTTACTCAAGAAAGAGCTAAGACCTCTTTTACACTTGTAAAATCTCATATAATCAGAAAGTGATCTTTATCTCTACAATTCTCTGCCCATCTCTCTCCTATCTTAGAGAACTGGATATGACTTTTTTTGAACATTATTAAAATCACATTAATAAAAAAGAACTAGATAGGACTACATCAAGTGGGATACAATATACTTGGTCGGAGGATAGTCATAATTCCCGAAGGGAGGATCTAAGAGTGATTTAATTTCTCTTTTGACCTTCGTTATAAAACTTCAGTATAACTTACAGAGTAGCAAATCTTTGATAAATCCAGAGCTTCAATGACGGAATGTGTCGGAAAATGTGATGATTAAGTCATTGAGCAAATTGATGTTAATTTAAGTGCTCTCAATTGTGGAAAATGGGGTATTCTTGCGAGTCATTCGGTATAGTTAATCTTGCCCACATAATCTAGAGAACGTGACATTTCTCTTATAGTGGTGATCATATGATATCGGGTGGTAGATCCAAGGTAGGAAGGTCGTGTGATTGTCTAAAATAATAATAATTCAAAGGAGGATAGTATAGAGCTACGACAATAGTTATAAATCCGGTATATAGTACTTTATCAAAAGAAATCTTGGATGTGGAAGCACATAATAAATTGTTATGAAAATTGAGAGTTATCCGGTAACAAATCTAGTTATTTTTTAAGAGCTTGGAAAATGAAGAAACGGAATGATGTTTTCTTTCAATTATCAAAATGGTAAAAAAATAAACAAGGAAGAAAATGCCCCCCAGGGCTTAGTAGGAAAGATTTGTGACTAAGGTCACATGTTTGAGTCCTGTGCCATGTAAAGTAAGTCTGGCATATAAGTGGTGTAGGGTAGAGGGCGGGCATATTATTCCTGAGCTTCAAAAGTTGCGGTTGGTCCTAATGGTTGACTCCTGGCAAACTTATTTGTTATAAAAGAAGTAAAAAAAGAAAAGAAAAGAGAAGTCGCTTCCTATGGTTAAGGTCTTTTGAGGTCCTTCCTTTAAAAGACTTCAACCTTGTTGCTCGGACTTGGGTACGTGTATCCGATACAAGTGTGGATCTAAAGGTTGGAGTTTTTATCATATAAATTTTAAAATTCAGGGTATGGATCCAAGTGCAGATAGGGGTGCTGGGATACGACCAATAAATGTGTATTACGACCTATATAAGTACACATTCCATTAATTGAAGTTATTAAACTAAACTTAATAAAATTTTATTATTTTATTAAATACCTAATATTTTATTTATAAGATATCTCGCGTAATCGCAAAATATTCTCATATTTTATATTACTATATATATGATATAAACCCAAAAATTAAACTAAATATTGGATCGATCTATACTTCTTGATCATAAATGTAGTTAAAACACCCATGGTAATTTGATCAAATTCGATGTGGATCACACCTACATCCACAAGCAAATCAAACATGGATGCGGCAAGGATTTGAAGGGTCTAAGCAACATAGCTCCAAATAGACTTCAATTGATCGTGGCTTCTTCCACCTCTTGCCGTATAGTTATTGATTCTTCTCAACATTTGATAATTCTTGGGTTTTCTTTTATATTTTTTATACTTACATGAATGTACGGCACTTTTGAGGCTCGATTGCTCTCAGATTTATTCAAATTTGGCATATTTCTCCTTGTAGCTTATTCAGTTTCTGATCACACTTATTTATTTGTTCATGTAGGATGAACAAAGAACTTTGGATGCATACCAAAAAAAAGCTCAATACATAGGTGACTCCTTAAACTTGTTTTTTTTTCCCTTTTTCATTTTGACACCTAAACCTAGTGTAGTACCTATTGAACACTTGAAGTGAAGACAAATTGTGTCAATTAGACACACTTCTTACATGGCACAGTGTGACACCACTTTTGAGCGTGTGAAAAAAAGTCGTCGACGGGGGACACGTATAAGCTGTGATAGAGGTTGGTGTTGTGATTTTTGGGAATGAACCAGTGGATAGGGCTACTAGAGCACTTATCTAGTGAGGGAATACAACGGCGACACAATGCATTTGAGTGCCCCTGATAAGGGAATCTGTCGATTTTCGTCACTGTTTCTCTTTTTCTTTTTGGCTTTTGTTTTTTTCTCAGTTATGTGTTCTTATTGGTCTTTCTTTCCATGTTGGCAACGAGTGATATACACACTTTGTTTGTTTGGAGCTGCAAAATATGTGTCTAATTGATACAATATGTATTCATAAGGTGTTTAATAAGTACTAATCTTGATTTTGGTTTCAAAATGAAAACCAAATTGACAATTAGGAGGCTGCCTATATATTCAGCCAAAGAAAAAAAACCTTCCGATGCATGTTATTATAGCATCAAGTTTGCCTGGATATGCTTTGTGACATGCTTGCCCCTCACTTTGTGCAATTTTAAACCACTTCTACTGCTTCTTTTCTTTATATGAAGCTTTTAGTTGTAATTGTGTCAAGTTTTCCAAGCTCCCCCCGCCTTTGTTTGGTGACGTAAAATTTTCACTTTATTCCTCATTTTAGATAACTTTTCCCTGAAGTAAAAAGAGCAAAACCAACATTTTAGTGTTACCCAATTTTTCCATTATAAAGTAGCTTAACCTGCCAATCTTAATTATCTTTTGTCCTTAACTATAACCAGATCTTACCATCATACACAAACACAAACTTGACCTTAAAAATATCACCATCTGTGTCAACTTCCAACTGGTTATTCATGTGCTTTAATGATGGGCCTAGAAGTGGATGTTGGGCATTCTTGTGCGGAACTCTGGATTATGGAGAGCCCTATTGTGATTGCAGGACTAAGATTTGGTTGTGTAAATACTTTACAGTTTTTGGTTCTCTGTGTGGTCTTTCTGAGGAGCTTTGAAAGATTTTTTAAGATGAGGCTGCCTGAATGCAATTTTTTTAGAAACTGATCAGAAATTAGGAAATGAGTATCTTTTAGAGAAACAAAAAAATGAGAATATTTTCTTTTGCTGAGAGGAACTTTAGGTTATTGCCTTTTAGGAGTGTCAATTGAAATGTATGCTCTGAAAGTTTGACACAAATCCTTTCTTGTCATTTTGCAGAACAGTGATTAGTCTTCTGCTCGTACAGATGCCAGAGTAGAGTATCTTCCGGTTTCTCTTCTTGCTGATCTCTGTATTAAACTGTTCAACAGCAATGTTGATACTCGTTTGAGAGGACTAGACACCTAAAGGATTCCTACTAATTTCTGGATCAACTTCTGCAAATATTTTGTTTGCTATAATTTGATTTTAATTTTCTTCCGCTCTGTACATACGGTTTGGTTTTGAATGTCACTTGGAACAAACCATCTATTGTAGTTTGTACAGCACCTAAGTGCCCAAACAATTGGATCTGTTTAATTCCTCTAGTGTTTTTTTGATGTTAATTTTCCAAAAAGAATGTTATATGGATTTTCTAGTTTCAACTATTTGGGCTTAGTCAAAATGTCTTCCTCCCTTCCCCTTCTTGTAAGATTCCTCCTTAGATGTGTCCTCAAAATTTGGAAAATACTTGTTTGTGCGAGGTATGAGATTCCATATTCCTATAGTCTTGGACTATCAGGCCCATGGTGATCCAAGACCGGAAATATGCGACAGTTTCACCGGGTACCCTATTTGGTCGCCCATTGTTTAACTTGTATTTATTTTTCCTTCAAAAAGTCTTACTGACACTCAGAAGTATAGGTAACTTCGGAGTTCGGACAAAGTTGTTTCTGCTCTGCTTTTTCTTCTCCTTAATTCTTGTAAAATAATATTTTACCTATCTCAATTTATGTGATACTATTTGATTTGACACAAAGAATAAGAACATAAATTAAAATTTGTGAATTATAATAAATCTTAAATATTTGTGTCTATAAATCATTTTATAAAGGGTAAAAAAAAAATTTTAAAGTGATTTCTTTTTAATTGAATTCTAAAGGTGACATTTTTTTTGAGATGGACTATAAAGGAAAGTACGTGACATAAATTGGATAAGTTCTTCTTTTATTATTATTATTTTTTAATTTAGAGCAATTAAAGTATAATATTTTGAGAAATGATCTTGAATTTCAAATATAAAAAGTATTGTCAGATCGGTGTTGGAAAAGTTCAAAAATAATAGCATGTTACTATCGTTGTAAATTGAGTTTGTTAGATTTTTTATTGTTCTGATTAATTGAGGATTGAAATTTGTTCTTTATGATATATGAACTTGTGTTTTAAATTTAAACTTATTTAAAATAGATTTGATTGTTGAAATTTAGAGGACAATTGCCAATTCTAGGCAACCAAAATATCTGCAGTGGAACCAAGTATACGTCAAAATGGCTGCAGTGCAACCAAGTATATGTCACCTCAAATGTATGAAGTGCAACATTATATGTTTGAAACTTGACCTTATCAAGGCCATAACTTCAGTAAAAATTTCTGAAGTTTGACTTTGACAAGTCATTATACTTCCTTTGTTCTTTTTTATTTGTTAAATATTGATTTGACACACTTATTAAGAAAATAATGATAGGTATAGTGAGTTTATCATTTTATTCCTATTAATGATAGAGTCTTAAACATATTTACTCAATACATTTTTCAAAGGCATTAACTTAATGTTAATAAATTGAGGTATAGGAAAAAAAATTATCCTTTCTTGATTTGTCAAAATTGACAAGTAAAAAGAGAAATTAAATTAGAAAATATTTGTCTAAGTAAATAGAAATGGAGGGAGTATGTCTCAAGGTCAATCATTCTATGTCTGTTTGATATTGCAAAGGGCATAACTTTCATTAAAAAAAATGTTAGAATTGGTCATCAAGCCACAACTTAAATAAAAAAGATGTTTGACGTAGACTTTGACAAATTTTAGGTAACAATGTTTGATGTTTAGCCTTGACAAGACCACACTTCACACAAAAAAATAACTAGTAATTTGCCTAACTTTAGATTAGATTTTTTATAGCTTCAGCCTCGTATGTCTGAGATGGTTTCATAGTGATATAATTGCACTATTAAAAAAGGGTGAAAAAACGACTAACAGAAAAGCGATGGACTACGTTGATACTAAAAGGCGATTGACAATAGGACACCGTCCGTCGCTTTTATTTTTATTTGTTTAGTTTGTATTTTTTATTTAAAAAGCGACGGACAGTGACTCAAAATTCCTCGCTTTTTTGTTGGATTTTTGAGCGGAAAATATTTTTAATTAATAATTAATTATTTAATATAAAAGGCAACGTCGTTCGTCGCCCCAATAAAAATAATTATTTTTAATTTTAAAGAAGCGACGGAGTCCTACGCTTTATAATTTTTTAATTTATAATTTTTTTATAAAGTTTTATTTGATTATTTATAATTTTTTATTTTTTTTAAAATAGTGACGGATTGTGTCGCTTAGTCCGTCACTTTTTTTTTCAAAATTTGGTCAATTTTTTAAAATAGAGTGACGGACTTTGCGACCCTGTCCGTCGCCCCCAAATTTATATCAGTCACAACCGCTTTTATTTTTCTCACTTCATATCTCCCTTCTCTCTCTCTCTTTTCGATCGATCCCCTCTCCCATACCCCGACCCCGACGCCCATCTCCACCACCGCCGCAGCCCGCTGTCGCTCCGCCGCCGTCGTCCCTACCCCTCTCTGAGGTACTCGTTTCGTTCTTCCCTCTCTCTCTTCTCTTTTTCTCCTTTTTTAAACTTAGTTATTAGGGTTTTATTTTTTTGTAAATTGTGAAAATTTTGAATTGTTAGTTAGTTTATTTTATTTATGTTGTTGAATATATGTTGTTAACATAGCTAATTTGTAACATTGATTGTAGTTAGTGAACAAAAAGTTATAGTTTTGATTTTAGGGTTATACTTTGAATTGGAGTATTGTGAATTAGTTTGTGATTTTTTTTTAGTTGGAATTGAAGTGTTTTTTGAAGTTATAATGTTATTAACATTGTTAGTTTGGATATTTAAATGTGAATTAGTGAATGAAGATTTTTTTGTTTTAGTTGAATTAGGTTTTTTAAATTAGATTGTAAATTTGGGTATATTTTTAGTTTGAATTGAAGTGTTGTTGAAGTTAAAAGTTAGATTTAAGAAGTAATAATAGAAGTTAATTAGAAGTTAGAAACTTAGAACTTATTTAGGGCTTCTAATTACAACTTAGAACTTAATCATAACTTCTATTGAATTTAGAACTTTAAACTTGAATTTAGGCCAAAATTTTCAAGTACAATTTTTTTTGTGGTAGTATTTACTTATTTGAACTTAGGTTGTGAACTTTATAAATTGTGAATTATTTACATTGTTTCATTTTGGTTTCAGATAACTGCAATGTTTGAGCAAATTGCAAAAATTGCACGCGCATTGACGGAATCTAAGAAAAAAAGGGTTGAGGAGAAAAAACATATGAATGAACAAGTTGAACAAATTAAAGAACAAGTGCTCAACCTCACCCGTCAGCCTCCGCCCCGTTGTTCAAGAGGGTCCACTCCGGATGAATCCGACGATAGTGATGAATACATAACAAATAGTCCTTAGGTTCCCTATGCTAGTTTATGAACATTTTGAAATTTTTTGTTAACTTTGAAGCACTTTAAATCGTTCTAAATTATAACTTTATTCGTTTTAAGTGTTTAATTATGTTTGTTATTATGTATTTTATTTATTGTTATTTGTGTTTGAATGAGCTGAATTGCTATGAAATGAAATGAATTTTGATTGCAGGTGGGCAGCAGAAACTGCAGATTTTTGCTGTCAACAAATTTTCAGAAAGGCGACGGACTGGGACTCTATGTCCGTCACTTTTCTGGAATTTTTTAAGAACACCAAGTACAAAAGTGATGGATGGCGACCATTTATCCATCGCTTTATATTAAATAATTACTTTTTAAAAATAAATAAAAAGACGGAGTCCGTCGCTTTTTACGACTCTGTCCGTCGCTTTTATAAATGCTTTGAGCAAAAAAGCGATGGAAGTGACTGCGTCGCTTTTCCGTCGAGTTTGACCAAAAAAGCAACGCAGTCTGTCGCTTTTTTGTGTCGTTTTTTCACCTTTTTTTTAGTAGTGTTATTGGTGATCCTTCTAAAGGTTTAAAAAATGTGAGCAATGTAATAAAGAAAAATAATGCCAAAGAAATTGCTTTCAGTAGCAAGAATTTTCTAATGAAAAAGATGTTGATTCTGGATTGAAGGATAAGAATATTGTCGAAGAATTGGCGGTATCCATAAATTTATCAAAGTGTATCTGATACATGAAATAAATTTTGTTTTAATGTATTTCAATGTGTCTGGTATGATTTATACATTTGTTATTGATGTATGTACTATATATATAAACATTTATATTAGTCTAGTATAGTTATGTATTCATGCATACAATTTATATTAATGTATATAATGTGTATTTATATTAAGGTAATGTAGCGTATATGATCATGATCATATTTTGTATCAAGCTATCAATTCTATCAGTTAATGGTTATACATTGCTATCAATTATCTTGGATAGATTAGGTCCAGGGTAAACCTTTGTATTTGTATAATAAATTGTATTTATTCATTATTATACATTTGTATCATGTATTTGAAAGTACCCGATCCTAGTTATTTCTTTGTATTTATATATTAAATTGAGTCTGTTCATTGTTATTAATATGAAATATATTTATGGATTTGTATATTATATATTATTATTCATGTCTTTTTATAGTAATATATTTTATTTAGGAAGACTTGAAGTTTTATTTCATGTCCAACAACTTTCTATTCACATGTGTTGTTACACAAATAACACAATAATAGCGGGCTTGGGGAAGTTTTACCGATACACAATTGAAGCATTTTTGTGAAAGCACTTGTTTTGCTGCATACACACGCATGCACAATTGTTGTGTTCAACCACAACTCTTTAGGTGTTTTATGGTCTGAGAGTTTCAGGGTAGTTCTTCTGATGCCCTCTTGATACATTTAAATAAGGATATACTACGTTTTACAAGTAGGAAATTTTTTGTCATATCTAGTCTAAATTGTGTTGTCGAGGAGTTGGACTTTGAATTTAACATTGAAGAGCCAAATAGGATACTTGATTTTGGAGGTGAAAAAAATGTGTTTTGATTCATTGCTTTACTGACATATATGATTGGATAATGATGATGATGAATTAAAAATAACATTTTTGTATTACATGGATTACTTTATTCTCTCCGGTGAAAAATAATGTAACAATATCAAAACTCCATTTTAACCTGATCGAGAGTGGTCGGTACATGAATTATCTATAGGGAAACAAAGCTTTTGAAAACCTGCCCAAAAGTATCACCAAGAAGATGACACACAGTGAAAAATATTATCGAATTTACGGTATGCCTCTTACTATGCATTAGTTGTATGAGTGTTGTTTTAAGGCAATCCAAAATTATCGTCAAGGCTTTCAATCGAATTTCCAAATTGCTCAATTAGGACACTAAAAAGGTTCATCCTCGATATGAGTACTTGATGAAATGCATGCATGATTTGCGATGTCAATAACCCTGTATGTTATTATAAATCTTATTCTTGATAATTTGATACATATTTGTACTTGCATATTCGCAGAAGTACATATAAGATATTTGAATATTTTTGGTGTACACAATGACCTGATTATAAGTTATTTTTCAGATTATTTATAGCAACATAACGTCAGTTGTAAGGGAACTTGCAATTCTTCAATTTCCACCGGAGTATGTTGAAATACATACAACCCCACCTCCAACCCCCACTATAGCAACTTTATCATATGATGGTTTCCAATAACCCCACACACTATTAAGATAGACAAAGAAAAAAATGGTATTTCTTCCTCCCCCTTAAAAAAAAATGAAAGCAGCAACCTTATGTACTCCCAAATTAAAAAAAGTCACCACCAAAAATTGTTGCAAAACAAATCGCAAACAGGAGATCCCCGCATCTTTTTGCAAACTCACAAATTAAGAAGAGACCATCCAAAATGACCCAAAAGTTGATTCTGAACTTCTACAGCATAAATGAGTTGCTAGGATAAGCCCCTAACTAACTCCAAAATTTGAAAACTGAAAATAAATTATTGAAATCATGAAATGATAGACCGTTCTTGGAGAATGAAGGCTCACCAAACTAGATATGAGCTGATCTGAGATAGCACTAACTGCGCGCTAGATATGGACCATCAGAACCTATATTATAAAATAATATAGGAAGAAAGTATGTGGTCAGTACTTTGAATGTATTGAGCATGAGGAATAGACATAATGAACATGCTATTTGAACATACTAAATCTTGTAAAAATTAATGATGCAATGATCAAGTAAATAACATGAAAACTGATAATTGAACTGAAATACTGAATAAACTGAAATACTTGATCATGCAAAAACTAATAACTGACTGTGGGAGATATCATTAACTGACACATAATTATGTGAGCTACAACATGAAGTATGATGTATTTCCCAACCAAAAGAACCCAATATACTTGCCAAGGTATTAAGGCATGAGTCTGAACTAATGTGGATCCACTAAGCTAATGTCTAATTGGACAAACCTACAGTGACACGTAGTTTTGGGAAGTAGAGATTGCTACTAATCACGGCCGCTGATCGAAATTTCTCATCCCTAAGTTCGCTTGGTGCTAAGTATTTAATTACTCCCATGAAAATATGCATACAATTGATATAGTAATAATCTAATAATATTGTAATTTTGATAAACTGGTAGGTAGGTATGGAGTAGCTCCTAAATCACGATTTAAACTAATAATAACTAAAGATACTTTATCTGAAAGTATTGTAAATCATGATAATTGATAATATATTGAAAGATACTTTATCTAAAAGTATCTAAAATCATAAAAATCTGATAATTATAGACATGCATGTGAAATAGCATAATTCTAGGTCATAAAAAAAACTTGTATGCTATGGGTTCATGAAATTATCATTGAAAACATGAAATTATACTTGAAAGCATGCAATTTAGAGATCATACTCAAAGAATAACTGATATTCAATAAGAATCCATGAAGATCATAAAAACACTAGGTTTGGAGAATTATAGAACTTTAAGAATTTGGGATTTTCTTAAGACTCATTGGGTGAAGGGATGCTCATTGATGCAATACCACACACCTGCAATGAAAATCCCTAGCTTGAATCTTGGATTGGAATCTTGAAGAGTAAAGCTTGCAATTCTGGTTCTTAAGAGGAAATTTGAGAGAGAAGAAATCTTAATTGGGTGAGTTATGGGAGACTGAGAGACTTACGCTAATAAAAATCCCCTAATCCCACTTAAAATAGTCCAAAATGATGTAGATAGATAATAAAAAAGGTGAAAGACTGAAAAGCCCTTGATTAAAAAGTTGTCTGAGACATCTACGAACGACATCTATGGTTTGTGGTTTCATCTACGGACCGTAGAACACTATCTGTAGAAATTAGAGGAGAAATCTTGAGTTTCTGAAATCAATCATGAAACACAATTACAGACCATAGAACATTTACGACCTATCTTGTTGGCTCGTAGAATGAAAGTACTGAAATGTCAAAACTCTGATGATTGATCCATGAAACCCGTCTTTGACCCCATTGATCAATTTATGATCTGTAAAATAGGAGTTCATAAAGATCAGGAAAGATTTCTGAGTATAGGTCTTTTGGCTTACGAGGTCCATCCACGGCCCATAAAATCAACTACGGCTCATAAAACTAACTCATCCTGTACAAGTTCAAATTTCCCAAGTCTTTGAATTTACTTTACGATAGGTGTATATGACTTGTAAATGGTTCTACGATCCATAAAATCAGCTCGTAAATTCCAAGCCCAATTTTTGATTTTTCTAAAGTCCATTTATAGATGGCTTTCTACGAGCTGCACTTCCAACTCCGACCCATAAAAGCTCATCGTATATGCCCAAAATATTGTAGACTTAAATTGTTTCACGACCTGACCTAGGGCCTAGTCATAACACGATGATCAAAACCCCAAAAGGCTCCAATCAAGCCTTAACATTTCGTAAAGCATGCATAAGGTAAAGTAAATGTTGAAATATCATAAGAGAGTGCCATGATTCATAAAGTAGAATGTAACTCGACAACATAGATTCAAACACTTATCCAACTAATGCCTCTAATCATGAACATGGGTGGTGGCTAAGACATGTCCCTAGCTCACCCTTAATATGAAATATAATGAAAAGTATTTGGAAGAAGAAATAACTCATAAACCGTCCTCGATGGATGAGGACTCACCAAGACTTCGCCGTATGAACTCAATTAGCCACGTGTGTGGGTATGATCCTCAATCTCAACCCCTATATTATGAGACAATGTAGAAAATAATATACGTTAGTAAGTTTGAATATACTAAGTATATGGGCATGACATGCAATATAAATCATAGGATGCAATGAACAAGAATATGCATGATAGAAAGGATAAGTAAAACTATGAGGAAAGTCATAATGATCAAAGAATTTAAGAGACATAGTTGAAGATCATAAGATAATATAATAATCATATACATATGTGGGATAGGATCCATAACCATTAATAAGACCATGCGAGCTATAACGTGGAATCTCGTTGTCTCCCCATACAATAAAGAAAAGGGGAATCTACTTGTCAAGGTAGACTCTACCCCTCTAGACAGGTCATGTACATACGCTAATGTAGATCCACTAGCTAAGTGGTGGAACATAGTTTATGGGACAAGAGGCTGCTACTAAGGCTTTTGGTAGGGCCCTACCATTAAGTTCACTCGGTACTAAGTCAAATCTCACGGAATACGTTACATAGTAAACATACATAGTATATATCATAACTTGTTCATAAACTTTATAATTCATCGAATAGCTCATTTCATAACATAATTGCAATGTGGGTATTGACCTTTCATCATTACAATATCATACTTGCATAATTCATATCATAAGGTCCTAGGTCACCACATAAGGCCCTAAGTCACCTTTTCCCATAACTTTCATGAAATTCATATCTTGAACATACTAATAATTCATGATCATATTTCATACTTAAATTTACAGTAAAACTCATATACATAATCAATTTGATTGAAAACCATAAGAACACCTTGAAAACATTGAACTCCATAATCATAATTCATATAATTCATCATAGAAAATAGCTTCATGCATGAGAATTCATAATTCAACTTAAAATTGTGTAATTTACGTAGAAACATACTTATAGTGATCATACATAATGATTAAAAATGAAAATGAAATAGCCCAAGATAATTCATAAATATTAAAGTTTAAAAGTAGTGAGATTTCATGAGATTTTGAAATAAACCTTGGGCTCCATGAGTGGAAGAGACTCATGAATCAATCCACACATATCTTGATTGAAATTGGACTTGAATTTGAGAAATGAGACTTTATCTTGAAGAAACCCTTATCAAAGCTTGAGGAACTCTTGAGAAACCTTGGGAGAGAAGTCTAGAGTTTGTTTGGGAAAATAATGAGGGAATAAAAGAGCTTAGGAGTATTTAGGATACAATACTTAATGAATCTAGTCCTTAAAAATGTCCACATTCATTATTAGAATGTAGGGAAAGTACCAAACTTTGCCTCATTAAATTTTGAATCGATCAACCCTACGACTAGGTCTACGAATCGTAGATGCAGCGACGAGTCATAGGAATGACTTATCCTACAGGCCCTAAGAAAGACCTAAAAAACAAGTCTCTGAACTTTTGTTATGAGTCATTTCTATGACTCGTTCTCAGGTTTACGATTTGTCAAAGTGACTCATCTGCAGGTCTGAAAACCGACAATTTGGACAGTCTCTGAAGTTCCCATATGACTCATTTTTATGAGACGTAATCTTCTCTACGACTTATCTTGTTGAGTCGTAGATGAAGTCTTGAGGCTTAGTAGTTTGCAGGGTGTAAGGCCTACACTACGACTCCTTTCTACGAGTCGTCATACGACTTGTAGACCCTCTATTTGCCTTAGTGAATTTCCAGCCTTGAACTCATGTCTAGGACTCACTTCTACAACCCATAAAGGTTCCTACGACCTATAAAGGTCCCTACGAGTCGTAGACCCATTCGTAGACTTGGGGTCAGTCGGCTTTTCTTGAGATTTTCCTTTTGTTTGACTTTTCATCTTACAGGGTCTTACAATATCTCCCTCTTGGGAACATTCTTCCTTGAATGAGATTCAACTAGCGTAGGAAAGACATGGAAACAGGACTAGCAATCCCACATGAACATAAGGACACCTTAAGATGCATAGAACATGTAAACTTCACACTTAACATAAAACATGGCTTTAAAAATCAACTTTCATGAATCATGCATGCACATGAATGACATAGGAGGGACTGAATACGCAGGAGTTTAATCGACTCGATCATGAATAACTTATTACCTTAGGCTTGAGTGGAAGGAAAGAGATACGGATAACACTTCATCATTTCTCTTCCACTTTGCATGTAGCACTTTCTACTTGTTTATTTCTCCACAACACCTTAACGGATGCAAGATCTTTATTCCTTAATCTTTTCACTTGCCGGTCTAAGATTTCCATCGGAATCTCCTCATAAGTCAAATTCTCTTCAACGTTCATAATTTATAAGGGGACAATAAAGTTTGGATCACCCACAAACTTTCTCAACATTTAACACATGAAATACCGGATGAACCATATCCAACTTCAATGGCAATTCTAACTCATATGCCACTTTACCAATATGTTTCACTATTCTATAGGGTCCAACATATCTAGGACTCAACTTCCCCTTTTTACTAAAATGCATTAGACCCTTCATAGGTGAAACCTTCAAATACACCCAATTATCTACATTAAATTTGAGTTCTCTTCTTCTAGTGTCCGAGTAGGACTTTTGATGACTTTGAGCCGTCTTTAATTTTTGTCTTATGAGCCTCACTTTATCCATTGTATAAACTACCAAATCTGGACCAATCAATGCTATCTCACCCACTTCAAACCATTCTATAGGGGATCTACATCTTCTTCCATTCAAAAGGAGCCATTTGGATGCTAGAGTGATAACTATTATTGTAGGCCAACTCAATCAATGTCAAATACTCATCCCAACTTCCTTGCAAATCAATGACACATTCCCTTAACATATCCTCCAAAGTTTGGATTATTGTTTCAGCTTGTCCATCGATTTGAGGATGAAAAGTATTACTTAGCTTAACCATGTTACCAAGACCCTTTTGAAACAACTTCCAAAATATGAAGTGAATTGAGTACCTCTATCCGATATAATCGACAAAGGAATACCATGAAGTTTCACAAGTTCACAAATGTACAACTTAGCATATTCTTCGGTGCCATAAAAAGTCTTAACCAGTAGAAAATATGGTGACTTAGTTATTCGGTCCACAGTGACCCAAATCGAATGATGTTGTCTTCTAGTGCGAGGAAAAGCCATCATAAAGTCCATATTCACATCTTTCCACTTTTAAGTAGGAATGTCTTGAGATAAACCTTCAGGTTTTTGATGCTCAACTTTAACTTGTTGAAAATTAGGACACTTAGCCACAAACTATGTTGTGTCCTTCTTTATATCATTCCACCAATACACTTCTCTCAAATCACGATATATCTTGGTGGATCCTGGATGAATTGAATATCGAGAACTATGGGCCTCTTTTAATATCAACTCTCTTAACCTATCAACATTAGGAACACATAAATGACCTTGGTAACATAGTACCCCATTTCCCCTTGGGAAAAAGCCTCAATGGCTTTTTCGGTAACCAACTTCCTAAAGTCAACCAACAGCAGATCCTTATCTTGTTTGTCCTTAACATCCACCATAAGAGATGATTCTGAGCCATTATGTACAAGAACACCTCTATCATTGGAGTCAACCAAACACACACCTAAACGTGCCAATATATAGACAGCTTTAACCAACTCCCTCTTACTTTCCTCAACATATGCTACACTATCTATGGACAACCGTCTAAGAGCATTGGCTACAACATTTGCCTTACCCATATGGTATAATACACTCATGTCATAATACTTTAGAAGTTCAAACCATCTCCTTTGCCTAAGGTTCAATTCCCTTTGGCTAAACACTTATTGCAAGCTTTTCTGGTCGGTAAACACATCAACATGCACCCCATGAAAGTAATGATGACATATTTTCAAAGCAAACACAACTGCCACAAGTTCAAGATCTTGGGTTGAATAGTTTCTTTCATGGACTTTAAGTTGCCTAGAAGCATAAGCTATAACCTTACCATATTGCATTAAAATACAACCCAAACCAACACGTGAGGAATCACAATAAACCACAAACCTATCTGAACCTTCGAACAATGTCAAAATAGGAGCCGATGTAAGATGGTCCTTCAATATTTGAAAACTCTTTTAACATTCATCCAATTATTGAAATTTAACCTTATTTTGGGTAAACTTAGTCAAAGGTGAACCAATAGATGAAAACCCTACAACAGACCTCCTATAATATTCGACTAGGCCTAAAAAACTTCTAATATCCAAAGAAGATAATGGTCTAGGCCAATTCTTTATCGCCTCTAGTTTCTTTGGATCAACCTTAATCCCATCACCGGATACCACATGGCCAAGAAATGCAACTTCCTTCAGCCAAAATTTACACTTACTAAACTTGACAAATAGTTGCTTATCCCTCAATGTTTGCAACACAATTCTCAAGTGACCCATATGATCCTCCTCATTCCGAGAGTAAATCAAAATGTCATAAATAAACACAACCACAAACATGTCCAAGTATGGCTTGAAGATACGATTCATCAAATCCATGAAGATAGCGAGAGCATTAGTCAATACAAATAACATAACTACAAATTTAAAGTGACCATACCTTGTTTGAAATGACATATTAGGAATAACACACTCCCTCATCCTTAATTGATGATAACCAAAATAGAGATCAATCTCAGAGAAGTAACTTGCTCCTTGTAATTGGTCAAACAAGTCATCTATCCTCGAAATTGGATGGTTGTTCTTTATGGTGACCTTATTCAATTGCTGGTAATCTATACACATTCGGAGCGAACCATCTTTCTTCCTAACAAATAATACAGGATCACCCTATAGTGAAATACTTGGCTTTATACAACCCTTATCCAATAAATCATTCAATTGCTCTTTCAACTCCTTAAGTTCCACCGGAGCCATACGGTAAGGAGGAATAGAAATAAGTTGAGTATTGAGAAAGAGATCTATGCCAAAGTCAATTTCCTTTTGGGGAGGAACATAGGGTAAATCATTGGGAAACTCATTAGCTATAAGGAGCTATTCAAGAGTAGGAGTTTTGGAATCCACATCCCTAACTCGCACAATATAATAAATGCACCCTTTGGAAATCATTTTCCAGGCCTTAAGACATGAGATGAATCGATCCCTAACCACTGAATCATTACCCTTCCATTCAAGAGTAGGCTCATTAGAAAATTGAAATGTGATCCTACGGGTTCTACAATCAATAGATGTGTAAGCGGCATGTAACCAATCTATACCAATGATGATGTCAAAATCAGTCATGTCTATTTCAACAAATTCACATGGAATTACTTTATGCAGGACTGACACAAGACAACTTCTATAAACTCTCTTGGCTAATACCAAATCACCAATAGGAGTATAAAACAAAAAAAGGTTTTAATAATACTTCGGGGCACTCATCAAATCTCATAGGAAGGTAAGAGTAACAAAAGACAAGTTGGCACCCGGATTAAGCAATGCATAAATATCAACTTAAAGACTCGTAACATACCCATGACCATATTGGGAGTCTCATCCACATCTTGCCTAGCATGAAGAGTAGAATTAATTATTTTATTGGCCAACCTTCGACTGAGCTTGGGCGCCTTGTTGAACTTGGCCTCCCTATAGACGACCTTGTCCACCTTTATGGGCAATATGAGAGCCCTCAGATTACATGTGGCCCATCTTTCTTCATCCATAGAAAACACCCATTCCCATCAAATATTTCCTTTCATGATTCTTACCACCCTTTGCACACTTAGGAAAAGAGGGGATATTAGCATTCACACCTCCTCCTCTTTGAACTTTAGGGTATGAAACCCTATCTTTAGAAAACTTCTTCCCTGAACCTTGGCCTTGTTGAAAAAGGCCACTACTACTACCACCGATCCTAGAATTGGAGAACCCACCTTCCTACCTGGCCCTCTTAGAATCTCTCATCCTCATCTTCTTTAGATTTTCTCCTTTAATTTGTTCGATGAAAGTCATAAGCTGATATATGTCCATCTCCTTAACAAGCATAGTGGTACGACATTCCTTAACAACCAAATTAGATACCCCCAATATGAATTGACTCATTTGGGCACGTGGATCGGCAACCAATGAAGGAGCATACTTAGATAGCTTAGTAAACTTGAGGGCATAGTCCCTCATTCCCATATTTCCTTGTTGAAGGTTAATTAACTCTAATACTTTAGCTTCCCTTAGCTCAAGAGGAAAAAAATGATCAAGGAAAGCATGTTTGAACACTTCCATTCAATAGGACCTTCGTCTACTCTCTCTAACTTCTATTGAGTGTACCAAACTTGAGCAACACCCTTGAGTTAGTAAGCTGCCAACTCCACTTTCTCCTCCGAAGTCACCCCCATGATACTCACTATTTTATAGACCTCATCAATGAACTCTTGGGGGTCCTCATCGACTTTCAAACCATGGAACGCGGGAGGGTTCATTCGTGCAAAATCCCTCACTCTTAAAGTAAGAGTAGGAACATTAGGAGGAGCCGCAACCCGTTGGTTGGCCACTACTTGGGCTAGCATGGTAAACGTGGTCCGGAACTCCATATGTATCACTTGCTCGAGCAAGGGGACATTGCCTTGAGGAGCCGGAGGACCTTGGACTTCATTAGCATTGTTCCCCCTTGGAAACAGTGGTCTTCTTGGAGGCCATTTTTTGAAAATCACAAAGGAAAAATGATAGGGAAAGAGCTCTCACCTTGATGGGAGGATTGGCAGGACGGAGATCTAGAACGAACTCGAGACTTGAAATGAATCCAAGTGGGTCTTAGAACATAATATATTGCATGACATACATCCTGAAAGAAGTGAGGATTCCTAAAATGCCTTATAGCCTCTTATTCATAAATGTGGTGCACTGCACATCTATGAATTAGACTCTACGTGACACAGAAGTTGAACACCCTAGGAAATCTTAAACCTTGTGCTCTGATACAAAGTTTGTCATAACCCAACCTAGGAACTAGTCGTAGTACGATGATCAAAACCCTGAAAGGCTCCAACCAAGCCTCTTGATATACCATAAAGCACTCATAAGGTAAAATAAATATGGAAATATTTTGAGAGAGTCTAATCCATGATTTATAAAATAGAATGTAACTCAACAACATATATTCATAAACTTGTCCAACTAATGCCTCTAATCATGAACAAGGGCGGGGGCTAAGACATGTCCCTATCTCACCCTCAATATAAAATATAATGAAAAGTGTTTGAAAGAAGAAACAACTCATAAAATACATTCGATGGATGAGGACTCACCAAGACTTCGCCGTATGAACTCAACTAGCCATGTGTGTGGGTATAATCCTCAACCTCAACCTCAACTCCTATATTATGAGACAATATAGGCAATAATATGCGTTAGTATATTTGAATGTATGAAGTATGTGGGCATGACATGTAATATAAATCATAGGATGCAATGATCAAGAATATGCATGATAAAGAGGATAAGTAAAACCATGAGGAAAATCATAATGATCAAAGCATTTAAGAGATATAGTTGAAGATCATAAGATAACATGATAATCAAATACATATGTGGGATAGGATCCATAATCGACAATAAGACCATGAAAGCTATAACATGGAATCCCGTTGTGTCGCCATACAACAAACAAAAGGGGAATCTACTCGCCAAGGTAGACTCTACCTCGCTAGGCGGTTCATGTACATACTCTATATATAGATCCACTAGCTAAGTCATAAAGGAAACCTATGGTGGCACATAGTTTATGGGGCAAGAGGCTGCTACTAAGTCTTTTGGTAGAGCCTCGACCTCAAGTCCACTCTGTGCTAAGTTAAATCTCACAGAATATGTAACATAGTAAACATACTTAGTATATATGATAACTTATTCATAAAATTCACAATTCAAAGAATAACTCATTTCATAACATAATTGCAATGTGGGTATTGACCTTTCATCATTATAATATTATACTTGCATAATTCATATCATAAGGTCCTAGGTCACCACATAGGGCCCTAAGTCATCTTTTTCCAAACTTGCATGAAATTCATATATTGAACATAATTAAAATTCATGATCATAATTCATACTTTAATTTAGAGTAAAACTCATATACATAATCAATTTGATTTAAAACCATAAGAATACCTTGAAAATATTGAACTCCCTAATCATAATTCATATAATTCATCATAGAAATTAGCTTCATTCATGAGCATTCATAATTCAACTTAAAATCATGTAATTTATGTAGAAACATACTTTTAATGATCACACGTAATGATTGAAAACGAAATTAAAACAATCCAACATAATTCATAGAATTTGAAGTTTAAAAGTAGTGAGATTTCATGAGAGTTTTATAATAAACCTTGGGCTCCATGAGTGGAAGGGACTCATGATTCAATCTGCACATACCTTGATTGAAGTTCGAGTTGAATTTGAGAAAGAGACTTGATCTTGAAGAAACCCAAACCAAAGCTTGATGAACTCTTTAGGAATCTTGGGAGAGAAGTCTAGAATTTATTTGGGAAAATAATGAGGGAATAAAAGATCTTAGGAGTATTTAGGATACAATACTTAATGAATCTAGTCCTTAAAAACGTTTACATACATTATTAGAATGTAGGTAAAATACCAAACTTTGCCTCATTAAATTTCTAATAGGGCAACTCTATGACTAGGTCTACAAATCGTAGATATAGTGATGAGTTGTAGGAATGAATCATCCTGCAGGCCTTGAGAAACACCTGAAAAAAGTATTTGAACTTTTGTTATGAGTCGTTTCTATACTCGTTCTCAGGTTTACAAGATGACAAAGTGACTTGTTTTGCAGGTCTGAAAATTTGCAAGTTTGGACAGTCTCTAAAGTTCCCATACGACTCATTTCTACGAGTCGTAATCTTCTTTATGACTTATCCCATTGAGTTGTAGATTAAAACCAGAGGCTCAGTAGTTTGTAGGGTGTAAGGCCTTCACTACGACTCCTTTCTACGAGTTGTAGACTCTCTCACGAGTCATCATACAACTTTCCATTTGCCTTAGTGAATTTTCCATCCCTGAAACTCATGTCTACGTCTCGCTTCTACAACCCATAAAGGCCTTTACGAGTCGTAGACCCACTCATAGACTTGGGGTCAGTCGACTATTCTTGAGGGTTTTCTTTCGTTCGACTTTTCATCTTACGGGGTCTTATAATTTTCATGTACTATCTAATATAACCTATACTTAGGGAATTTTAAAGTGTTAAAATATCTCTCCTTGGGAACATTTGTCCTCAAATGTACTATAACATCGCGTAAAAGAGTAAGAAAATTATTTGCAACCAAATATTGAAAATCTAAACATGAAAACTGATGGAGTGACAGACTCTGAGCTAAAACATGAATACTGTACTAATTTCATAAACATGCATGCATACTGAAATATGAGAAAACTTAGAGACATGAATCTGAAAGAGTATCATGGAGGAACTATTACCTCACACTAGAATTGAACTGGAGGGAAAGAGATGGGGGTACTTGGCCATCATATTTGCTCCGGCTTCCCAAGTAGCTCTCTTAACTAACTGATTACTCCAAATGACTTTCACTAAAGTGACTTCCTTATTCCTCAATTTATGAACATGATGGTCTAGAATATCAACTGGGTCCTCTTTGTAAGAGAACCTTTCATTCACATCAGTACTCTCTAAAGGCACACCTGATGTTGGATCACCAATGAACTTCTTCAACAAGTACATATGAAACACTAGGTGCACTAATTCTAACTCTACGGGCAAATCCATCTCATAGGCCACCTTGCCAAAATACCTCATAATTCTGTAAGGGATAAATATCTTGGTCTAAGCTTTCCTTTCTTATAAAATCTCATCACCCTCTTTATAGGTGAGATTTTCAGATAAACCCAATCATCAACTTTGAATTTAAGATCTCTTATCGTCACATAAGCTAGGATTTTTGCCTACTCTAGGCAGTTCTCAACCTTTCTCTAATAAGTCAACCTTTTTTCATAGCCTCATCAACTGACTCGGGCCATATCAAAGCCACTTTACCAACCTCAAACCACCCTATTGGAGACCTACCCCTCCTACGATAAAGCGCTCAAATAGAGCAATCATAATACTAGAGTGGTAACTGTTATAATAAACAAACTCAATCAAAGGCAAATAATCATCCCAATTACCTTTAAAGTCAATCACGCAATCTATCAATATATCCTCCAAGGTTTGAATTATCCTTTCATCCTAGACATCTGTCTCTAGATGAAAAGCTATGCTAAGCTTAACTTGAGTACCAAGGCTTTTCTGAAATGATCTCCAAAAGCGAGATGCGAACTAAGTACCTTTATCTGAGATGTGGATAATGGAACTCCATGCAATTTCACAATCTCTTGAATGTAAAGTCTAGGATAATCCTC
Source organism: Solanum dulcamara (assembly GCF_947179165.1). Taxonomy (NCBI): domain Eukaryota; kingdom Viridiplantae; phylum Streptophyta; class Magnoliopsida; order Solanales; family Solanaceae; genus Solanum; species Solanum dulcamara. The sequence goes on along the minus strand of NC_077237.1, from coordinate 48,019,612 downwards.
GGTTGAATATGAAGTCTGAATTGGAAGGAAATATGCCGACTTAGTCATTCAGTTAACAATCACCCATTTAGAATCATCTTGTCAATGTGTTTGAGAAAAACCTGTGATGAAGTCCATATTCAAATATTTCTACTTCCAAGTATGAATACTGATATCCTAAGTCATATTACGTCATTTTTGATGCTCAACCTTAACTTATTGACAATTTAGACACTTGACCACAAATTCCGTAATATTCTTCTTCATCCCATTTCACCAATTGACTTCTTGTAGGTCACAGTACATCTTAGTACCTCTTGGGTGAATAAAATATCGAGAGTTGTGGACTTCCACTAAAATTTATTTTCTCAAACCATCAACATCTGAAACACATAACCGACCCTCATATTGAATCACACTATCATCCCTTGGGAGAAAGTCACTACAATCATTTTAAGAACTGCTTCCTTTAGTTCAACCAAGATTGGATCCTCATTTTATTTTGCCTTAACATCCATCAACAAAGATGATTTTGAACCATTCTGAATGATAACTCCACCATCTTCTGCATCAACCAAACAAACTCCTAAATAGGCAAGTCTATGAACATCAAAAGCTAGTTCCTTTTTCTTATCCTCAACGTGAGCAACACTCTCCATGAACAATCTACTAAGGGCATCTTTCACAACATTTACTTTACTCGAATAGTACTAAACACTCATGTCATAATCTTTCAACAACTCAAGCCATCTCCTTATGTTAAGATTCAAGTCTTTCTGATTAAAAACATATTGAAGACTCTTATGATTGGTGAATACATCCACATGAACACCATAAAGATTGTGCAACTATATCTTCAAAGCAAACACCACTAATGTCAGCTTAAGATCGTGAGTTTGGTAGTTCTTCTCATGAACTTTAAGTTGCCTAGAAGCATAAGCTATGACCTTACCATGTTGAATCAACACACAACCTAGGCCAATTTTGGAAGCATTACAATAAACTATAAAACCATTTGAACCTTTAGGTAGAGTCAAAACTCTAGCTATTGTGAGTCGAGTTTTTAACTCCTGAAAACTCTTCTCACAAGCATTGGACCACTAAAGAATTGACTTTCTTTTGAGTCAATCTGGTCAAAGGAGAAGCATTAGAAGAAAATCCTTCCACTAAATGTCTATAATAACTAGCTAAATCCAAGAAACTCCTGACATCTGAGGGAAAAAAGGGTTTAGGCTAGTTCTTAACCGCTTCGGTCTTTTAATGATCAGCTTGTATGCCCTATGCAAAACAAATATGTCCAAGGAACTCTATTAACCTTAACCAAAATTCACACTTATTGAATTTAGCAAGCAACCGATATTCCTAAGAATCTGCAAGACAATCCTCAAATGGCCTGCATGCTCATCCTCACTCTAAGAGTAAATCAAGTTGTCATCAATAAAGACAATGACGAACATATTGAATAACTGTTTGAACACCTTGTTCATCAAATTCATAAAAGTTGTAGGCACATTTATTAGTCCAAAAGACATAAAAACAAATTCATGGTGACCATATCGAGTCTTGAAGGCTTTTTTCTGAATATCATACTCTCTAACTCTAAACTGGTGATAGCCTCACCTAAGGTCTATCCTAGAAAAGAAACTAGCACCCTGAAGCTGATCGAACAAGTCATCAATCCTAGGATAGTACACTTATTCTTGATTGTGACGTTGTTCAACTGATGATAATTGATGCATATTCTAAGAGAACCATCTTTCTTATGCATGAAGAGAACTTAAGCACCCCATGGAGAGATGCTGGGTTTGATAAAACCTTTATCTAGGAGGTCCTTTAACTGATCTTTCAACACCTTAAGCTCAGTTGGAGCCATTCTGTAAGGAGGAATAAAGATAGACTAGGTATTTGGAATAAGGTCTATTCCAAAGTAAATTTTCCTTTTGGGAGGGACTCTGAGAAGATCTTTTCGACACATTTCTGGGAAATCATGCATGACTAGAACTAACTAAAGAGTTGGGGTATCGGATCTGGTATCCTTAACTTGATCTAGATGATAGATACTACCATTGTAATTAATCTTTTTAGCCTTAAGGTAAGAAACAAACCGATCTACAGGCACTGAAGTACTATCCTTCTATTCAATGACTGGCTCATTAAGAAACTAAAATTTAACAACTCTTATTCTAGAGATGATTTAAGGATAACATGAGTGTAACTAGTCCATGCCAAGAATAATATCAAAATCAAGCATGTCTAGCTGTACTAGATCAACTCGGTGATTTTCTAAAAAGCTTAGACCAAGGGATTTCTGTATGCCCATTTAGCTGAAATTGAGTCACCAATAGGAGTATGAGTAGCTTGGGAAAGGTTCTAACAAGATTTCAGGACTGACATCAAAATTCATAGCAACATATGAAGTCACCAAGAAACGATTATCTTTTGGATATAACAATGCATAAACATCAAGATGGAAGAATCATAATATACTAGTAACCAAATCAGGGGAATCCTCCTAATCATGTCAATTCTGAAGAGTATAAAACTTTCTTTGGCACTTTTCGCCACCAAAACAAGATGAAGTAATTTATTGAGACAGGCGGCTAGATGAAGCACTATGCTGAGTATGTTGGCAAAAATTCGTATCCTTGCCTTAGGCTGATAATGAATCCCTTAATCTATTTTTAGTATTACCACATCCAAAACAACCATCTGTACCGACCATGCTATTATATTCCGTATTTTGCATATTGGACTATTCATGAGCTAACAGACATAAATTCAAGGACTTTTAATTTTAAATTTTAAAATAGCATGATTCGTTGTAAATGATAATTTATATGTATGATATATGTGAAGTTAAAGACATATTATGAAGTGCCCTTGAGCCAAATAAAAGTGGAAGCCATCAAAGATTTTTTTCTTAAAGTCATATTTTGAGGTGGGATGACTTCGGGAGGCCATAACCCCTTTAGAATTTTGGAATTCTGGAAAACTCTAAAAATAAAAAATGTAGAAAATTGAAATATATTACCAACCATAGGTCGTGGTCCTATATGTGACATTGGGATAAAAATATATGGACGTTTTAAGGTAGAAGGGTCGAGCTGAATAATGGATCATCCCAACCCGATTCCAACTCGGGTTAGGCCCAATTCCCACACCCTTTAAGGAGAATTTTCAGCCTTATTTCTCATTCTCAAATCAAGAAACATCCAAAAAAATTTAGAGAGAGAGGGAGAGAACACTTAGGCTAAGAAAACCCAATTTGACCAAAATCTGAGTCCTAAAATCCGATGCTTGTAAATAGAAAAGTGTTGTACGTCGCGTTGCCTTCAATTTGAGCTAAAAATCAACCAATAAAGAGAGTTTAAATATGGTTGATGCATACTTAAGGTATTATTAAAGTCACTGTTTTATTCTTAACAAGTTTATTTAGAGTTTTAATGGATTAGAACGGAGAAAATAACGTTATAAACTCGTTTGTCATTTTATTGAGATATATGGATTAAGGGGCTATTTTGGATGGATTAAATGGATGGAATTAGTTGAGTTATGATGTATAACAATTTTTGATGTTATTGATGAGTTGTTTTTCTTGAATTTGGAAGAATAAACTGTATGAAGATATTGTATATATTTTGGAGCGGTTTGGTATAAAATTTGTGGCTGTTTTGCAATGATGTTTTGGGGACTGTTTCGTGTTTGTTACGAATTGTTTTGAGGGATGAAATATCAGAGTATTGGCTATATTTGGTGTTGTTCTTATACTATGGGTATATGAAAATAAAGAAGTGAATACAAACATTGACATCCGAAGGTATATTGGGCTGTTTTAGAAGTAACTTAAGGATGGATTTAATTTTATATTGATTTGGAATTATTGGTATTGTTGTTGTTGATATTTTAATTGGTGTTTGACTAAATTAGAATTTTGAGGATTATTACGTTTGCATGGGAAATGCTGCTAGAATTTTGTTAAGTTTCATTTGTACTTAGCTTAGTTAGTAAGTGATGTGGATATCTAATTATGGCCTATGTCATCTTAATTTTAGACCCACAAGCTCGAGAAGTAGACGTTGGACATTTCTATAGAGTTCAAGGTATGCAAAGTTATCCCTCCTTTCTTTTGACATGTCTTAGATTAAGTAATAAATGATATGAGCTTGGGATAATTCTATTCATAAATTCCAAATGTAATTCACGATCCTTATTTAATTCTTGATGTTAGAGATCCTAATGTGATTGAGCTATTTCCCCTCAAATCCTCTATATATTGGATAGTTGCTGGTGTATAAAGGTCCATATTTTTACAGACTTTATCATAATTAGCGCCCTTAACTTACAATAGTTGTTCGCATTATCTATTTACATTACTCATACCAGGTCCGCGATAGGGACTTGTCGCCAACTACACTGCCTCGTACATTAAATTCATACTTCAATTTTGGCCACTACATGTCATAGGTCTGTGATGCAGACCTATCGCAGACCATACTGCCTCATGTTTGAAGTCTTGATTTTTCTTGGGTTATTCCTCATGGACAAGTCTGCAATGCGGACCTGTCGCGGACTACACTGTCTTTGCAAATAAATTCTATACTTTAAGTATTGGAGTGTTAGTTATTCTACTCATTCTATTGAGTCTCAGATGATGATCTAGTTGTACATGGTTGCTCATGATATGCTACTCGTGTCTACTGTTATTGTATTATCCATCGAGTCCCGGGCTAGGTATGTTATCATGCACAGTTTTACTATATTATTCACTGAGTCCCTTACTAAAGGTCCGGGTATGGTAAATGATGATACGATGTTATAATGATATAGTTATGACACCAAGTCCCATAATGGGTCAGGTACGGTATAATGTATGCTTCTTTATTCACTGAGTCCCTTACTAGAGGGTCGGGAACAATATATATATATGAAAATATAATAATATGATTGTAACATCGAGTCCCATAATGGGCTGGGTATGATATATGATGATGATATGGATGATTTCATTTCATAATATGTAGGTACAGTGATTTTTTGATTATACTTGTCTCCTGAATCTTTATTTTAGATGTGATCTCCTTTATGGTATTTTATGCTTTATATACTCAGTACGTATTTCGTACTGACCCCTTCTCTTCGGGGAGCTACATTTCATGCCCGCAGGTACAGATACTCTTTTCGGAAATCTGCCAGCTTAGGATTTTCACTTAGCTATTTTGGAGTACTCTATTGTACCGGAGCCTAGATTTTGGTACCAATCCTTTTGATAGATATATTTGTTTATTCCAGGGTACAGAAGGGGCCCTATCCTACCATATGATACTATTGATACTCTTAGAGGTCTGTAGATATATGTGTAGGTTATGTGTAAGTTTGTTCAGCTGTGTCTATACGATGTGCTGTGGATATTAATATGTAATAGTAGCCTTATCGGCTTGCGTGTACCTTCATAATATGACTAGTGGTGACTCCTCAGTAGACAAATGATAGTGATGTATTTATATGAAGATGTTATGAACCATTGGAGTTCTTATGTAAGTTATCATATTGTTCGTGGTTCTGCTTGACTATATATGATAGGTATGTATATGGGTGTCCAGGTCAGGCCCCAGTCACGGCCTACAGGGTTGGGTCGTGACAAAAGTTATATCAGAGCAGTACATCCTCAGAGTATCTATAGACCGTGTCTAGTAGATTCTTGTTTATCGGTGTGTTGTGCACCACATCTATAAATAGGAAGCTGTAGGACATTTAGGATGTTGTCTTTCTTTCTCACTCTAGATTGTACGATAGAGCTATATTATTAGGAAAATCCCCCACTAACAGATTATTATGCCTACAGCTATGCCTCCAAAGGAAGCGACAGCTTCCCAGAAGGGCAAATCAGTAGTAGGAGAGACTAGTCATACTAACAGAGTCACTAGGGCCCATGCCTAGTCTATGCCCGAGATTATACTTTAGTCAATGAGCTCTTTTACACCACCTCTAGAGGAACCTAGAGCAATGGCAGTTATAGATAAAAGGGGGCGGCTCCACCGCTAGCTCTTGAGGCCCAGTACTTGAGCCTTTAGCTCCCCAGCTAGAGGCGGAGGATAGGGACATGAAAGACGCAGTTCAGTTACTGGCCAGGTTAATGGCAGGGCAGGCTCGCAGGCATGGGCTAAGAGTTGATTATGCAGATAGACATGATATTTTAAGGGTTTGTGACTTCTTGACTTGTAACCCCCTAAAGTTTTATGGGTTAAGGCCCACGGATGACCAACAGGAGTTTGTATGATAGATGCAGCGTACATAGAGGATAATTAGGGCTTTTGAGACTGAGTTTGTTGAGTTGACTTCATATCTGTTATGTGATGTAGCTATGAATTGGTATGAATCTTGGGAGTTATCTAGGGGTGAGGGTGCTTCTCCAGCAGTATGTGATGAGTTTTTGGAGGCCTACCTTGGAAACTTTCTACCTATAGAGATAAGACGAGCCAAAGTTGATAGATTCTTACATTTGAGGTAGAATGGCAGGAGTGTTCGAGATTATAGCCTTGAGTTTGATTCATTGGCGAGAAATACATCTACTGTTGTAGCTGATATGGCTGATGGAGTGCATCATTATATGTTGGGGATGGATCGTTATTTGATTGATAGCTGTATGGCTATGGCTTCTCAGCCAGGTATTGATATTGCTCGGGTACAGGCATATGCGTTGGGGGTAGAGGATCAGCACAGGGCATGTCAGCCCGATAGAGATCATGACAAAGGCCAGCATAAGAGAGCTAGATTGGCTGGTTATTCTGGTGAATTTCTAGATGGGCAGCCTTAGCAGTATAGTAGATATCCTTATCATCCATCCCAGAGTGCACCCCCAATGTTCACAGGAAGGAGATTGGATAGCACAAGATATTCAAGAGCCAGTCAAAGCTTCAGGGTTTTTGGTTCATAAATGAGCAGGGGTTCATGCTAGTAGAGGCCACCCTTGCCTCGATGTTCTCATTATGATAGGTCCCATTTTGTAGAACATCATTATGACATAGGTTCTTGCTTTACGTGTAGCTGTCAAGGCCATATGATGAGGGAGTGTCCATTTAAGGGTAGTCCAGGGGATGCAGCTCAGCCTACAGGGTCAGTTGTTAGTTCTTCTTCTTTGGTGGCTATGTGTCACCAAATGTGGTTACATGTATATTATCGATTTTTTCTTAGGACGTATATGCATTGATAGATCTAGTCTCCACCTTATCATATATATCTCCCTTTGTTGCTAATAGAATTAGAATAAAACCTAAATTGATAGAACCATTTGAGGTAGCTACACCGGTAGGAGATTCTATTATAGCCAAGCAAGTATATAGAGATTGTTCAGTGATTATATATGGTCTCCATACTAAGGAAGATTTGATAGAGTTAGATATGACAGAATTTAATATCATTATGGCATGGATTAGTTAGCTTCTTGTTATGCTACTGTTGATTGTAGAGAAAAAGCAATTCAGTTTTAGTTCCTAGGAGAACCAATTATAGAATGGCTGGGGAATACGGTATCACTGAGAGGTAAGTTCTTTTCATACCTCAAGGTAAGGAATATAGTTAGAAAGGGGTATATTTACTATCTAGTTCGTGTACATAACTTTGAAGCAGAAGTACCGACTCTTCAGTCAATTTGGGTAGTTAATGAATTTCCAAATGAACTTCTAGGTCTTCCTCCTGAGCGGGAGATAGAGTTCCCCATAGATGTATTGCCAGATACTCAGCCTATATCTATTTCCCCTTACAGAATGGCACTCGCAGAGCTGAAGGAGTTAAAAGAGCAGCCAAGAGACTTGTTAGAAAAGGGCTTCATTATGCCAGTACATCACCTTGGGGAGCACTGGTATTATTCATGAGAAAGAAAGATAGGTCGTTGCGAATGTGTATTGATTATAGGCAACTGAACAAGGTAACAATAAAGAATAGATATCCCCTCCCCAAGATTGATAATTTATTTAACCAGTTACAGGGTGCTGAGTGTTTCTCGAAGATAGACCTGCAGTCAGGCTATCATCAGGTAGGGGTGAAAGAAGCGGATATCCCAAAGACTGCATTCAGGACCTGATACGGGCATTATGAGTTTAGGGTCATGTCTTTTGGGCTAACCAATGCTCCAGTAGTGTTTATGGATCTAATGAACTGAGTATTCAAGCCATTCCTAGACCTGTTTGTGATTATATTTATTGATGATATTTTGGTATACTCACGATCTGAAGAAGAGCATACAGATCATTTGAGGATGGTACTTAGGGTGCCACAAGTTGTATGCTAAGTTCTCTAAATATGAATTCTGGTTGACTTCAGTAGCATTCTTAGGGCATATTATTAGAGCTGATAGTATTCGAGTAGATGCACAGAAAATTAAGGCCGTAAAGACTTGGCCTAGACTTATGACACCTACTGAGGTACGTATTTTTTTGGGGCTAGCAGGATATTATAAGAGATTCGTAGAGAAGTTTTCTTCAATTTCAGCGCTTTTAACAAGGCTATCTCAAAAGGCATCTAAGTTCCAATAGACCGATGCTTCTAAACAAAGCTTTCAGTTGTTGAAAGATAAGTTGACTACAGCCCCAGTCCTAACTCTTCCTGAGGGACTAGATGGCTATGTCATTTATTGTGATGCTTCTGGTGTTGGGCTAGGTTGTGTATTAATGCAACATGGCAGAGTCATAGTCTATGCCTCCCGATAACTCTGAAAATACGAAAGAAATTATCCTACTCATGATATGGAGTTAGCAGCAGTAATTCATGCTTTGAAAATATGGAGGCATTACCTATATGGCAAGCATGTCAGCATCTACACAGATCACAAAAGTCTCTAATACATCTTTAAGCAGAAGGAGCTAAATTTGCGACATAGAAGGTGGCTAGAGTTGCTAAAGGACTATGATGTTGACATTCTATACCACCCAGGGAAAGCAAATATTATAGCAGATATACTCAGCTGTAAATCTATGGGTATCTTGGCAGATGTACAACTAGAACGGAAGAACATAGTCCATGAGATTTTCCAGTTAGCTAACCTTGGAGTCCATTTGGCTGATTCTAATTATGGTGGAGTTTCTATTGAGGAGTTACTGAATCCTTTATCATGGAAGAGGTCAAGCGACGCCAGTACAAGGACCCTGTTTTGGCATAGTATAGGGATGCAACCCTTTATAAGAAAAAGGCCCCATTCAAGATCACACCTGATAGAGTGCTAAAATATAGGGGCAGACTATGTGTACCTGAGATTGCAGGTCTACAACAATAGGTTATGGGAGAGGCACAGTATGCCCGATATTCTATTCATCCAGAGTCAACAAAGATATATCATGACCTTAGATGTTTATACTGGTGGGATGGTATAAAGAAGAACATAGCAGAGTTCGTAGCCCAGTGCCCAAATTGCCAATAGGTTAAGATTGAGCATCAGAATCCTAATGGACTATTACAGGAGATGGAAATCTCCTTGGAAATGGGAAGCAATTAATATGGACTTCATTACAGGTTTACCTCGCACTCCACAGAAGTATGATTCCATATGGGTTATTGTAGATAGGTTGAAAAAATCAGCCCATTTTCTTCTAGTCAGGACTACATATTTAGCTGAGGACTATGCGAGGGTATATATCAAGTAGATAGTAAGACTCCATAGGGTTCCCATGTCTATTATCTCAGATACAGGAGCTCAATTTATAGCTAACTTCTGGAGGTCATTCCAAAAGGGATTGGGAACACATGTGAATCTTACTATAACATTTCACCCTTAGACTGATGGACAGGCAGAACATACTATTCAAATGATAGAAGATATGTTACGGGCATGTATTATTGACTTCATAGGTAGCTAGGATGATTATTTGTAACTTATTGAGTTTGCTTATAATAAGAGCTACCATTCTAGTATCCAGATGGCACCGTACGAGGCTTTGTATGGAAGGAAGTATAGGTCACCTATTGGTTGGTTTGATATTGGTGAGACTAAACTAATAGGCCCAGACAATGATTCAGTAAGCTATGGATAAAGTGAAGCTCATTCAGGAGAGATTATTAGCAGTCTAGAGTCGACAAAAATTATATATAGATAATCGACGCTGACTTTTAGAGTTTCAAGTTAATGATTGGGTGTTCTTAAAGGTATCACCCATGAAGGGGATAATGAGATTCAGCAAGAAAGGAAAGCTTAGGCCGAGATACATTAGCCCTTATTAGATCATCCGTAGGGTAGGCAAAGTTGCCTATGAGTTGGACTTACCATCTGATTTGGAAGCAGTACATCCAATTTTTCACATGTCAATGCTTCACAAATGTCTAAGAGACCCTTTGTCATGACCCAACCCCGTAGGACATAACTTGGGTCCAACCTGGACCCCCCCGTATGCATATAAGTCAAGTGTAGTCAACCCGGACTACAAATAATATGATAACATACATGAGAACCTCAATGGGTCATAACATTTCATATATCTATAACCTCTTTCATTCGTATCATAACATGAAAGGGCACGCAAGCCAATAAGGCTGCCATAATATATACCGCTATAATACATCATGTAGACCAAGCTGAACAAAACTTATACATACAACCCACATATACATATCTATAGACCTCTATTAAGTAGTAACAATAATATATGGCGGGACAGGGCCCCCGCCGTACCCCTAAATAAACAATTATATACATAGAAGGTTTGGTATCAAAAATCGACTTCGATTCAATGGAGCTCCTTCCAAACTTGCTGAGTGGAATCCTAAGCTGGCGGATTCCCAAAACATGTGTCTATACCTACGGACATAAAATGCAGCCCCCTGGAAAGAGGGGGTCAGTACGATATATGTACTGAGTATGTAAGCATACAATATTATTGTTATAACCCGTACTTTGCACTTAAGGAAATGTTAGGGATACTTGTAACAATTCAAGGGTAAGACTATGCTTGGTCTTGGTATATACAAGCTTTTTATGATTAAGTTGGGAGGCAGAATTATTAGGAAAGGTTAGGGGTAAAAGTGGAATTTCACATGTAGAAATACTATAAAAGGTTGAGGACAAAATTGGAATTTGGTGATGGGAATATTGGAAAAGGCTAAGGGAAAAATTGGAATTTCATAACATGTAGTTTTTATGAAAATGTATGGGTTAGGTGCTTGGGCTTGGAACTTAAAAACTAAAAAAAAAATGGGCAAGATAGGCCCAATCATTAAGCCATGGCCCAAAACAATCAAAAAAAAAGATCCAAGCCCATGTAAATTCATCCATGTGATGAATGAAATAAAGAGGGCTCTTAGTCAAACAATCCTAGAAACTTCAAGACAAATTGAGAAGGAGAAAAACAAAAGGAAGAAGAGAAAAAAAAGAAGGGAAAATCGGCCAAGGGTCTAGGATTTTTGGTCCTTGAAATTTCATCCCAAAACTTATAATTTCCTAGTATTTCTACTATATCAAGGGTCCTTTATAATATGGTAAACTTATTTTGGAAGATAGAAGGTTTGTTTGGTTGATTTGGAGATTTGGTTAAGTGAAGAAGTTAGAAGGAAAAGATAAGAATTAATCCAATTTCTTTGTGTTAAAAAGTTTGTGGATGTTGTAGTAAGTAGAGGTGTGTAGAATTTTTGGAAATATGAAAGTTTGTATGGTAATATGGTGCCATGTATATATGTTCTTATATGAGTAAGATTTACTCAATTTTTGTGCAGTATTTTTGTGTAGTATTTGAATAGTAGTATGATAAATATTTGATGTTGAAAATGGAAGTTTGATGAAATTAATTGAAGTTGGAAATATGAGTTAGGTGATGAGATGAAAAAAAATTTAAGGTTGTATAGCTTGTTAATTGTTGTTGTGATTCTTGGAACATAAGGGAAGCTTAAATGGTTTAAGTTGATATTGAAATGAATTATAGGGAATTATGTATTTTTAGTATGATTTTATAATATTATGGAAGTAAAGTTGTTCAAGTATGGATTTTTGTTGTGGATTATAAATTTGAAAGAAGAAAATAAATTATAATAGTTTTGTTGCATTTATGGAAGTTTTGGGTGAAATATGGAATTGATGAATATGGAATAGCTTATTTGGAATATTGTCCACCTATGTTTGAATGAGTTTAAATTAGTTATGAACATGAAATATTCATATTTATTTGGAAATGCAAAGTTGGGTTGAAAGTTGTTGCATTAGCGGGAAAAGAAACCAACTTATGTTATGGTGCATTTTAAACTGATTATTGATGGTATTGGTGTTGTTGTTGGCTTGGTTGTTGATATTGTGGCCGAGTTGTAATCTCAGGGTTGTCATATATATAGGGGAGATGCTGCCGAAATTTTTATAAATAAATATTGGTAGAATTGAATTCTTAAAGTCTTATGAATAGTAATTGGTAAATGTGACTAATTGTAGATTTTGGAGGAAATGGGAATTGAATTTGGACAACCATAAAAGGACAATACGGTATGTAAAGCTTTACCTTTTCTTCTTTTGGCATGTCCTAGATATAATAGGTGTGGATACGAGCCTCGGGGATCACTCTATTCTTCGGAATCGGCGCTCAAAATTTCCCCTTTTCTATTCAGTAGAATTGAATTAGGTATTTATGAATATTTTTGGAAAAATTGTCTAAACTTCTAGAATTTGCGCAAATGAAACCCGACTACTTTGAAACTCTTATAAATAATGTTATGAAGTTTAACGCACATAATTGGTGTACACCACCTCATTCAACCGAGGTGGGCCCCCTATTCCCAAACTTTCTTTATTATTCCATTTGGCATATGTTGAGTAGAATTCAAAATATTAAACGACTATTATTTTAATTAGTCCACTAAGCTCCATAATATATTTTAAAATATGAAGACGATTGCAGAAAGACATGTGCTATGATTATTGAGTCTCTATAAGTGTTTTGTATATTAAATTGCATTTAGTTTCTCACTACTCTACTCGTGTATACTGTAACCACTCTTTCACTAAGTTTGGGCTAGGATATGTTTTCGTGCGTATTTCTCTGCATTGTTCGCCGTGTCCCGATGTGAGGGGGCAGGTATGACATGTACATGAGGTGGTGTATGTTATGCCACTGAGTTATGCTGTGCCATGTACACATATGGTTGGGATATGATACGATCTGATATGATATGATATAATTTGATATAATTTGATATGGCCATCTGATATGATATGATTTATTATGGAGATATTTCCCTACTCTGGTGTTATGCTGTGCTGTGGCACCGGTGAAGGGAGGGCGATCACCTTTTGTTCATCGAGTCCCATAATGGGGCCGGATATGGCATATGTCTTTGCATATATGATTTGAGATTATGATAAGCATTTTGAAATTTTGAACATTTATTTCATTTTTTGCACATACTATTCAGATTATGATTTTATACAGTACAGTTCATGCTTTACATATTCGGTACATTTTCCGTACTGACCCCCTTTGTTCGGGGGCTGCGTTACATGCCCGAAGGGATCTAAGTTTGATTTCCTGACCCGCCTATTTAGGACATTTGCTGCGTCATTGAAAGTGCTCCCTTGTTTGGAGCTTATATTTTGGGTACTGACTTTATTTCTGTATATTTGGATACGTTAGTTAGGGGTACGACGGGACCCTGTCCTATCTTATGACTATGCTATCATCTGTAGAGGTCTGTAGACATAGTTATGTTGTTGGTTTTGTATATATATGGTTTGGGTTTTTTGTGTTTTTTGATGGCCTATCATCCCTCGTACCTATATCTATTTTTATGATTTGTTTAGCAATTTCTTATAATCACTACCTATGTTTATTCAGTTAAAAAGGCTAATTTGGGATAAGGGTATGTTAGGGTGCTCAATTCGGGCATCAGTCATAGCCTACGAGGTTGGGTCGTGGCAATTATAAAGAAATTACAGTTAACATAGGAATGCAGGGGCTAAGTATAATGTTTAGCCATTCACCGTACCCGCATCTTATAAAATAAAGTCATACATACTATCATCACGTACTGTAGCTGACCCGTTCAGGGACTCGATGCAACAACTATATCATTCTGTCATCATGAGCCCATGTGTATTATCAGTGCTGTGGAACGCACAACCTGATCCATGTATTTAGCAAGTACCTACCGAGGAATGACGACCCGATCCACATATCATATAATAATGCCGAGAAATGATGGTCCGATCCGCATCTCATATAATAATACTGAGGAGCGATGGCCTAATCTGTATATCATATAGTGATGCTGAGGTACGATGGACCGATTCGTATAAAGTAAAATCTGCCGAGGTACATTCGGCCCTATCCTCATATACTAAAATATACCAGGTACGTTTGGCCCAATCTACATATATCATAATGCATATACATGCACGTAAAACTTGATAATATATCAAACATCTCTCAACATATTATCATAAAGTATGTCCAAGAGACTCTAGGTATAGGATCTTATACATCCCATCATTATTCAGTATGTAGAAGGCTCGAGGGTCGTAGTTTAACTACTTTAAGACCCTTACCACCCAAAAGTGAGTACAAGTCATGAATCACATCCAGAATCTATAAATAGAACTGTCTCTAACTCATATCATATATCATTTCACTTACATTAATCATTTCAAGAGAAGGAAGGGATAGGCCTCACATGTAATACTTTTCATTACGTAAAAGGCTTACAAGACAATAACTCAACTATTGCAGGAATTCTAATATCAAGAAGTGAAGAAGATGTACGAATCATGCTCGGGTTTCTAAGAATGGAATCGTCCCCAAATTTCATACACCAATCACTTATAGCTAAGACATGCCAAGAGAGAAGAAGAGTTAAGCTTTACATACTCATCACTTTCTAACGTATGGAAAGCTTGAGAAGCCCTAGTTCAATTACTGGAAGAGTTCTTTCATTAAGAATTAAATAAGGACCGTGAATTATGCTTGGCATTTATGATTAGATTTACCCTCAAGCTCATATCATTCTTTACTTAACTTGAAGACATGCCAAAAGAAAAGAAAGACAGGCTTTACATACCTTTTATCGAGTAATCATAACCACTCTTGCTTCGTCGCCTTCTGAACCTATTTAACACAAAGGTAACACTAATATTAATAACCTTCAACTTTCCAAATACTCAAACCATCACTAAGCATCCATAGGAATAATTTCCCTAGGTGCCTTTCTCAAGTAGTTTATTAATCGGTTAAGAAGTTAACGGAAATCAGGCAGCACTTCCCCTATAACTTGCCCTATATGAATTTCTAATTACATCCTCAACCACTACAGCCAACTAACAACAACAATCAGAAGCTCGTATAAAAGTAAACCACTTCAATATTATACAATAAAAACTCCAAATGACTCGCTTAAAACTATGATACCAAAATAAGGTTTGCAATCGTTAATTCATAATATCTTTAACCATGCGGAAAGGAGGGTTAGGTGGTTGAAACCAGAAGAACCCACACCTATTTTTACCCACATTACATCCCTGCCATATGCCATAAAACTATCTCCAAAGACAATGCCACAATCACAACAACACTATACAACCTTAACAATTTTAACTCGGCTAGAACGACTTCAATTTCGTTCTCTTACAACGTCCCGCATACTTATATATTTTTCCTACTTAAAACTTCATTTAACACATATAATAAACTCCATAACAACATTATTAACTCCACTTTGAAAGGGAAGACCTTACCTTGTCCGAACCTTGCCAAAATTCGCCTTGGAAGTCCTCTTAACGTGCTGAAACTTAGTGGACTATTTGTGTCACGTTTTTGCTGCCCCAAATAGAAATTGTTCTTTATTAAACACCATCATATCATCGTAGGATACCTTAAATAATTAATTCACAGAACGAAATCGGGCCTTACCTTGGTAGCCTCTCAAACCCGCATCTCTCTCCTTCTTCTTTTCCTTAAGTTTCTCTCAACTCTCTCTTATTTTTCTAAGTTAAAAGAAATAAAAGTGATGACTTAGTCATATTATGTACATGTATATCCTCCCTTAGAAGTGACACATGTCATCCCCTAAGGGTGACACATGTCAAACTCTCATTGGGCCACCGTATCTATGTTTCCTTCCACCTCTTCTGTGTGCTTGTAATGTTGTCTCACTTTAAGAACCTATGCAATCGTTGCTATGCAAGCTCAACATGTACACCAGTATCTTAAGTATATAATACATCCAAGTTGGTATCTTACACAAGTAAGTCGAGTCCAACGCTTTATTATTTTGTCCCCCAACTCAGTTTAAATCCTTATAGCCCTATTTCCAACCTTCACTCTTATGGGGAATCACGTCCCCCCTTCCTTAGAGTTACTTGATAATATTATAGATAATCTGGGACATAGGGAAACCTTTAAGAAGCTTAAGAAGACATTCTGAAGTACAAAGGTACGGGGTATAACACCCTTCCAGAATATTTCCCTCAGATGATGTCCAAATAACAGAGGATTTATCCTACAAGGAGCAACCTATCACCATCTTGGATTGGTAGATTCAAAGGTTGCGAACTAAGGATGTAGCTTCCGTCAAAACATTATGGCGAAACAAGAATAGAAAAGAGATGACCTGGGAAGCCAAAGAGGAGATGAAGAATAAGTATCCTCACTAGTTCCCTATGCCTACAGGTAATCTAAACCTCTAAATTGATTATATTGATTGATAGATGAAACTATATGTTGTAGCAATAAAAGAAATTCCCCTAAATTCCTTATAAGACTTTATGAGGATAATTTAACATTTGAGGACAAATGTTCCAAAGGGGGGAAATGTTATATTTCGTATTTTTGCATATTGGACTACTCATGAGCTAACGGACATAAATTCAAGGACTTTTAATTTTGAATTTTAAAATGGCATGATTCATTGTAAACGACAATTTATATGGATGATATATGGAAGTTAAAGACATATTATCAAGGACCCTTGAGCCAAATAAAAGTGGAAGACATCAAAGATTTTTTTTTCTTAAAGTCACATTTTGAGGTGGCCTGACATCGGGAGGCCATAACCCCTTTAGAATTTTGGAATTCTGGAAAACTCTAAAAAATAAAGATGTAGAAAATTGAAATATATTTCCAACCATAGGTCATGGACATATATGTGATAATGGGATAAAAAAATATGGACGTTTTAAGGCAGAAGGGTCAAACTGAACAGTGGATCGGCCCAACCCGATTCCAACTCGGGTTAGGCCCAATACCCACACCCTTTAAGGAAACTTTTCAGCCTTATTTCTCATTCTCAAATCAAGAAACATCTAGAACATTTTAGAGAGAGAGGGAGAGAACTCTTAGGCTAAGAAAAGCCAATTCGACCAAAATCCGATGCTTGTGAGGAGAAAAGTGTTGTACGTCACGTTGCCTTCAATTTGAACTAAAAATCAACCAATAAGGAGAGTTTAAATGTGGTTGATGCATACTTAAGGTATTATTAAAGTCACTTTTTCATTGTTAACAAGTTTATTTAGAGTTTTAACGGATTAGAATGGAGAAAATAGCGTTATAAACTCGTTTGTCATTTTGTTGAGATTTATGGATTGAGCTGCTATTTTGGGTGGATTAAATGGATGAAATTAGTTGAGTTATGATGTATAATAATTTATTATATTGTTGATGAGTTGTTGTTCTTGAATTTTGAAGAATAAAGTGTATAAAAATATTGTATATATTTTAGAGCGGTTTGGTATAAAATTTGTGGTTGTTTTGCAACTATGTTTTGGGGACTGTTTTGTGATTGTTACGAACTATTTTGTGGGCTGAAATATCAAAGGATTGACTGTATTTTTTGTTGTTCTTATACTATGGGTCTATGGAAATAAAGAAGTGAATACAACCATTGACATCCGAAGGTATATTAGGCTGTTTTGAAAGTTACTTAAGGATGGATTTAATTTTATATTGATATGGAATTTTTGGTATTGTTGTTGTTGATATTTTAATTGGTGTTTGACTAAATTGGAATTTTGAGGATTATTACGGTTGCAGGGGAAATGCTGCTAGAATTTTGTTAAGTTTTATTTGTACTTGACTTCGTTAGTAAGTGATGGGGATATCTAATTATGGCCTATGTCATCTTAATTTTAGAGCCACGAGTTGGAGAAGTAGATGTTGGACATTTAGATAGAGTTCAAAGTATGTAAAGTTATCCCTCCTTTCTTTTGACATGTCTTAGATTAAGTAATAAATGATATGAGCTTGGGGTAATTCTATTCATAAATTTCGAATGTAATTCACGATCCTTATTTAATTCTTGATGTTAGAGCTCCTAATGTGATTGAGCTATTGCCCCTCGAATCCTCTATATATTGGATAGTTGCTGGTGTATAAAGGTCCATATCTTTATAGACTTTATCATAATTAGCGTCCTTAACTTACAATAGCTGTTCGCATTATCTATTTACATTACTCACACCAGGTCCACGACAGGGACTTGTCGCGGACCACACTCTCTTGCAGATTAAATTCATATTTCAATTTTGGCCACTACATATCACAGGTCCGCGATGCGGACTTGTCGCAGACCATATTGCCTCATGTTTAAAGTCTTGATTTTTCTTTAGTTATTCCTCATGGACAAGTCCAGGATACGGACCTGTCGCGGACTACACTACCTTAACAAATAAATTCTATACTTTAAGTATTCGAGTGTTAGTTATTCCACTCATTCTATTGAGTCTCAGATGATGATCTAGTAGTACATGGTTGCTCATGATATTCTACTCGTGTATACTGTTATTATATTATTCACCGAGTCCCGGGCTGGGTAGGTTGTCATGCACAGTTTTACTATATTATTCACCGAGTTCCTTACTAAAGAGATGGGTATGGTAAATGATGATACGATGTTATGATAATATGGTTATGACACCGAGTCCTATAATAGGCCGAATATGGTAAAGTATACACTTCTCTATTCACCGAGTCCCTTGCTAGAGGGTCGGGTATGGTATATATATATGCATGATGATATAATGATATGATTGTAACATTGAGTCCCATAATGGGCCGAATACGGTATATGATGATGATATGCATGATTTCATTTCATAAGATGCAGGTACAATGATTTTTTATTATACTTATCTCCTGAATCTTTATTTTAGATGTGATCTCCTTTATGGTATTTTATGCTTTAGTACGTATTTCGTACTGACCCCCTCTCTTCGGGGGGCTACATTTCATGCCCATAGGTACAAATACTCATTTCGAGAATCAGCCAGCTTAGGATTTCCACTCAGCTATTTTGGAGTGCTTGATTGTACTAGAGCCTAGATTTTGGTACCAATCCTTTTGATATATATATATATTTGTTTATTACAGGCTACAGAGGGGGCCCTGTCCTACCATATGATACTGTTGATACTCTTAGAGGTCTGTAGACATATGTGTGGGTTGTGTGTAAGTTTGTTTAGCTATGTCTATACGATGTGCTATGGATATTAATATGTAATGATAGTCTTGTCGGCTTGCATGTCCCTTCATTATGACTAGTGGTGACTCCTCAGTAGACAAATGATAGGAATGTATTTATATGAAGATGTTATGAACCATTTGAGTTCTTATGTAAGTTATTATATTGTTTGTGGTTTAGCTTGACTACATCTGATAGGTATTTATATGGGTGTCTAGGTCAGGCCTCAGTCATGGCCTACAGGGTTGGGTCGTGACACATGCACTCCACATGTGATTCTTACCACACTTCTTATGAGTCGGGAAAGAGCTGCCACTCAAAGTACTACTATGAGATTTAGAGCCTGACACTCTATCCTTGTTAAACTTAGGCACTGGAATACTAACAGAAGATAGAGCTGGACTAGAATACTTTTGTCGAAACTGAGAACAACTACCACGTCCTGATTTTTAATGAGAGTAGTCTACACTATCTGTCCAAGCCCTCTTATTATCTCTAGCACTATCCATAAGCTTTTCCTCCTCAATTTGTTGAGCATGAGTCATCAAACAAGATATATCCATTTCTTTAATCAACATAACAGTCTTACATTCCTTCACCACCATCTATCTCTAAATCACCAGAGTAAAACTTACTCATGCAGGCTCTAGAGTGGGCCACTCTAGTAGGAGCATACTTTGAAAGTTGGGTGAACTTCAAAGAGCAATCCTTCATAGTCATATTACCTTAATTCAAATTGATAAACTTTTGAACCTTATCCTCCTTTATATCAAGCGGGAATAACTGTTTAGAAAAGTACCCTTGAACCTTTTCCAATCCAATGGGCCTACTCAATCGCCCTTTCATCCCTGTACTAATTGAACAACTCATTTTAACTGATAAACAACCAAATCTGCACTCTTAACAGGAGTGACACCCATTATCTGAGTAATCTTCTACATGCCCTTAATGAACTCTTGTGGATCCTCATACACCTTGGAACCATGAAATTCCAGAGGTTTTATCCGAGTGAAGTCCTGGACTCTAGTAGCAGTATTAGCATTCGAGTTGACCAGGACCACAACCTATCAGTTGGCTTGAGCAGTTATATCTTGGGCTAGCACTTAAAATGCAGCCCTAAACTCATATGAGACACTTATTCGACCAAAAGTTCTACGAGGGTTGGAGGTACTTGTTGTTCTTTATTCTGATTCCTTCTGACGTAATTATTCTTGGAGGCATGATACTGTAAACATATAGAGCAAGAGTTAGAAGGAAACTATGTAGAGTTACACTCTATCTCATGACTGATAGTATGATAAAAGTGAGGTATTTCCTAAAACATTTAATAGCCTTCTATTCATAGATGTGGTGCGCTTCACACCCATGAATAATACCCTACTTAATGCGATTTTCAGACACCTTAAGACACTTGAACCTGGCTTTGATACCATTTTTTTCACGACCTGAGACTACCCCTATACATGACATGGGCTTAGTGTCGCAAGTTACCCCAAGCTAACTTCATGTCATGGAATGAATCTAAGATTTACAAAATACACAATTGAACATAAATGCGGAAGTTAAAGCTCAAATATTTGAATAAGGGCATACATGAAATAAGAAAATATCTAATGAATGCCCAAAAATTGATACTGACTCTAACTATCCGAAAGCCTCTACTACATAAATGGGTGTCTAGGAAAAGCCCCTAGCTAACTCCAAAATCTGAAAACTGAAAGTCAACGACTGAAATGAAATGATATACCGTTCTCGGAGAATGAGGACTCACCAAACTGGCTATGAGTTAATCTAAGATAGCACTAACTGTGCACTCGATGTGAAACATCAAAACCTATATTATAAAGTAATATAGATATAAAGTATATGGTCAGTACTTTGAATGTAGTGATTATGAGGAATATCCAAAATGAACATGATATCTGAACATACAAAATCTTATAAAATATGCTGATGCAATGATCAAGTAAATAACATCAATTCTGATAACTGAACTGAAATACTGAATAAACTAAAATACTTAATTATGCAATAACTAATAATTGACTGTGGTAGATACCATTAACTGATATATATCTATTTGACGACCCGACCTAGGTCCTAGTCATAACACAGTGATCGAAACCCCGAAGGTCTCCAACCTACGATGGCACATAGCTCTGGGAATTAGAGATTTCTACTAATAGAACACAAAGGCTGACTAGAATACTTCATCCCTACGTCTGCTCAGAGCTAAGTATTACACCTCTGAAAAACATGTATAAAACTGAAACAATAATAATATGATAATGCTCTGATTATGATAAATCAATAGATATGGAGTAGCTCCTATATCATAATTTAAACTAACAATAAGTTAAGATAATTTATCTAAAAGCATCATAAATCATGATAATTTATAATGTACTGAAAGATACTTTATCTAAAAGCATCTAAAATTCTGAATATCTAATAATTATAGACATGCATGTGAAATAACATAATTCTAGGTCATAAAAATACTTGTATGCTATGGGTTCATGAAATTATCATTGAAAACATGAAATTATACTTGAAATCATGCAATTTAGAGATCATACTTGAAGAATAACTGAATTCAATAAGAACCCATGGAGATCATAAAAATCCTATATTTGGAGAATCATAGAACTTGAAGAATTCAGAGTTTTCTTGGGACTCAATGGGTGAAGGGATGCCCATTGATGGAATCCCACATACTTGCAATGAAAATACTGATTTTAAATCTGGATTGGAGGCTTGAAGCTTGGAACCCTAGTTCTTGCCTTGGGAGGCAAAATGATAGAGAACAAAACTTAATTAGGTGAGTTGTGAGATAATATGAGACTTAGGTTGATAAGAATCCTCTAATCGCACTTAAAATAGTCCAAAATGATGTATTATAGGGATTAAAAGAATTGGAAAAGACTGAAAATTCCCTAATTAAAAAGCTGTCAGAGGAATCTACAGAAGACATCTATTGTCCGTGGTTCCACCTACAGACCGTAGAACACTGTCTGTAGAAATCATAGGAATAATCTTGAGTTTCTAAACTTCTAACCACCAGACACAATTATGGACCATAAAATATTTTACTACCCATCCTATTGGCTCGTTGATTATACACTCAACTATTTCTCATATTTCTGAGCATAGTTGGTCGTTTGTAAAATAATACCCAACTAATTAGGTTGGGGATGAACCTCAAAGACTGGTATATGGGACACCTCTTCAATTGATTCATCAATTAAAATGCAATAACAATTATAGTTCTCAACAATCAATAATATATAAAATTAGGGGTTTAGCTAACAACTACAAGTTAACATTAATAAATATTGAAAACAAGAATTTAACACAACTTTGTAAATCTAGGAATGGAAAGGACTTGGGGTGTGTGCATAACAATAGGGGTTTGAACTTGAATAGGCTAATATTAACCTCAAAAAAATAGATTGATACATGGATAGTGTTTGGTCTAGGATACATTTTGATTTTCTCCTGAACTATCAAGTGTATGTCCCTTAGTTTCTTCTAAACACTGAGATTCTTTCAAAAAAAAATACCAAATGTTACTTGAGTAGATGGACTATCCCTAGATCACATCATTAAATGAGAAAACACTTGGATTATCCCATCCTTGGCTCAAATCTATAGAGTGAATCCAACAAGTTTCCATTATTGAGTCTTACCCAACTATGTTTTACTTTCCCAAGATAAAATGAGTTAGAGAGCTCAACCAATGTTTGCAACCATTGATTTTTTGGATTAAAACTTCAAGCCAACAATATATCTATGTCATACAATCAATTTTAGGAAAGATTAATCAAAACCCATTTAGGGTTTTACACCCTCATTAAGCACACACACCCCTCACTATGAATTTAACTACTCATAAAACAAGGAATAAAGACAATACCCATAAAGTAAAGCTTCATTCCAAGCTAAAATGATGAAGAGAATCTAAATCCAAGCCTTGGAATGTACAATGTTGAAGGTTTCTTCTCTACTAAGATATGAGTTCTTGAGAGAGAAGATGAATGTTCTACTTCTCATTCTAAAACTTCTCTATACCAAAATTGGATTATTATAATAATGAATTCTTTCTAGCATATAATTGCACAAATCCAGATTATGGTTATTGAAACTTTCCAAAGGGAGCACAAATTTCCATAAATGCGACTTTGGTCCACCTGCTCCTACGTCAATACTTGCGTTGGATTGGAGAATCGCCGATCCTTTATTGTGAGATGCCAGTCGCGCTTCACTTCAGCCTTCAGGATATTCAAATATCTCTTGTACTGTACCGGTGAAATGCCAATCCTCCATTGTGGAGCATCGATTATAGTGTAGACACCAGTTCTAGTTTAGTCTAGTTCAGCCGATGTTTAGTCGGCGGAACGCCTATCAGCTTTTGAGAAGAACCAATTCCTTCGTCTGTGCATTTCAATGGTTATTATCTCCAAATCCTTCAATTTTGATTTTTCCAAAGGATGCCTACACATTAGAGAACTGGGGACTAAAACCATAATTAAAGAGTTTGAGTCTAATGAGTTGGTAAATAATGACTCATTAAACTCCCAAACTTGAACTATTCCTTATCCTCAAGCAAAACATTTACTAAGCATTGGATTCGAGCTAAGCTACACCCAAGATAAGATTTATACAATCACATACTTGACTTAAAACAAACAAATAAATATAAAGACTTAAACAAAAATACTTTAAGACATACATCACTCATCATTTGTTCGACCACTATTTGTTATGCAAAGGTTATTCAAAATAATTTAAAACACTCTTTTGGGACAATCTTTCTTTAAGCACACATCAAGACATCTCAAGTCATTGGCATCAACCTTCTTGGTTTGTCTAGAGATTTGCACTAGCTTATCGCATTCATGCATCTCAATTGAGATCCAACCATCACTATTCATATGAAGGATACAATGACACTTACAAAAGAGAGAATCCTACTCACAATTATGAATATGATATCAAGGGATTATAAAATATTGCACGAAAACACTCATCTCACAAATAAATTCAAGTATACACACGTTGATCTATATCTTGCCATGTATGTATATCACCACTAATGTAATTTCGACAAGGCTTATAATCCCCAAGGACTTGCAGGATTAACTTGGGTTTGAGCAAAAGGTAGGAAATTATTTGGACAAGTGATTAAGATGCCTTTCTAATGCTCTCATTTCTCACATTGAGATTCTGCTTATATTTTTGGCTTTTGCCATTCGCCTTATTTCTCATTTTCTTTTTGATCACTGATTTTCAACTTCCCTTTCTCTTCCCACTCTAGGGATGTGCACATATTGACCTGGCATCCTCTCATTTTTGCTTCTTTTTTTCTTTTTTTCATAATGTTTCAGAACTTTTTCTTTGTGAAGCCCATGGTGCTTCGAAATTTCAGCTCAACCTCGTTTTTTTTCCTTTTCCTTTTTTTGCACAACCTCCAAACTTAGGCTTTTGCCTACCTTTGCAACATTAATCTCTTTTCCTTCCATTTCCCAAACTTAGGCTTTTAGCCTACTTCACATTCTTATAGCATATGGGGAGGCATGAAAGTTTTAAAATAAAGAGTTATATTGGTTCAATATATGCAACAAGGTGACCAAAGAATTTGGTTTAGGCTAAAAAATGATTGAATAAGGTTATTCCATTTGGAAGGAAGAATTTTTTGGGATGGAGTGGCTTATTCAAAAAGAATCTCGGTTCATCTTTCAAGCCATGTCAATTCTAGATTTCTTCCTTGAATTACATTTTGGCGCAAGTTCTAAATAACATGTATACATGAGAATAAATTAAATTCTTTTTTCACAAGACATTTATATCCAACCAATTCATAAGCTATTCTCTAAATTAATTGAATCACATGACTTTTGATAAACTACAGTGAGAGCATTCTCACTTGCAAGTCATGAAGCAAAATCAAGAATGTTCGAACCATGACATGAGATTTTCCTTTCAATTTGCTTTTCCCATGAAAAATCATTTGAAAAGTTTTTCCTTTTTCAATCACAAAAAATTAGTGGTCCCTCTTGCAAGAGGTTCAGAAATAGACTCAATTAGACACTAAAACTTGATATTTTCCATAAGAATATCATCTCAGACTCTATCATGGGAAAATATCAACTCACTTCGACAAAAAGAACATACTCAAAAAGACAAAAGAAAAGAAAACAAACAACAGAATAAAATATTTTACTCCTTGGGAAAGAACCGCGGTATAAAGTAAGCCCTTAGAGTTTATTGGACTCACTACTATATACGTAGATGATTTTATGTCATGAGCCATCAATTCATTGTTAGAACAAGGCCTATAGAAAGGCACTAAGTGCGAATAGAGCACAAGTGATAAAATAATAGGAAAATGTAGGACCAACCCGGCTAGACATTAACAACTAATATTTAAAGATTTCTTAACCTAATAATTACTGGCATATAAGCTAACTGGTGGTCTCTACTGATTACCCCTCTCCCAAACTTACATTAGCATTTTCCTAATGCTATTGTGTTAGGTCGAGGGGGCTATTGGAAGAGCTGCTTATCCTCCCGTATGACAGTCCTTTATGCTTCATCGGTTGGGGGCACGTGTTTTAGCTCATTGATAGATTTTTCTTGTATCGTCTTCATTACTTCCTCAAGAGCTACTATTTCTGTACTCAATTTATCTATTTGGTCATCAGAATCTTAACAATGTGTTTCTCCTCTTACGATACACTCTCTCTCTACTTTTCTAACATGGTTACCATGGGTCTAGATCATATGTATTTGTCGATCCCTTTTTGAAGATGCACATAGCTTCATGAAAAATACTTGTGGTCATTGTTGGATATAGTAGAGGCCCCTCATCATATAATAAGGATTTCTTGATTTGATCATCCATAATTTTATGCACACTAACCTTCAATCCTGCCATAATTTAAGTCACTGTAGTAGCTGTCTCTCAAGAACCATGAAGAGAATCCCTTGAGGGAATCAAGTTTTTTCGTACAATCTCAAACCACAACTATGCTTCAGGGAGTATGTATTAGCAATAAATTTGGATTTTAGTATGTTCCCATATTTGGGAATCCTTGGCAATGATTTTAGCCACCCATTCATGCTGGTAGTTGTAGATTCTTATGCTAGGATCAAGTATGGAATCTGGAATTGGAACACTTGGCCAAAAAAAGGTGAAACAATGTTTTTGTTGTGGCAATATGTAAGACCTCAAAAGTCAGAAAGTTAGAACCAAGGAGGAATTTCTAAAATGTTGACTGGATCCAAGTTTACTACCCACTATACGATTCATAGAGGCTTCTATGACTTATAGAAATGAGTCGTAGTAGCCTTTGCACTTGTTCAGGGTTACCCTAAGGAGAAGTCATATGATTCAACAAGATGAGTCATTATTCTGTTGACGAGTCATAAGGATGACTCATAACCAAACATCAGAGACCCCAGAATCAGGGACTTCTCAAACCTACAGGATGAACGACTTTGACAATTTATAAGAAAGTTTACGAATAGTAATAATATCTCGTAAGAAAATATCAGAGGCTTTAATTTCAGAACTCTTAAGAGACCTGCAGGATGAGTCAATTCAATGACTCATAACAATGATGACAAGTCATTATCGTGACTCATAAACCCAACTTCAGAGGTTCTAAATTTGAAATATTCTGGGCCTGTACTATGACTCAAGTCTACGAGTCTAGACTTGAGGAAGAGTCATAGAAGTTGGCTCGTAGATTCAAAACTAAGTTTTAATGAAGGGTAATTGTGTCTTTTTCCAAGGTTTGGTTCAATGTATCTAGACATAATTATGGCCACTTTCAAGCCAATAACTACCTAACCCTTTGAAATTTCCCCATTCTAAATCATTCATCTAAATTCTCAAAAGTGAAGAACACAAATTCTGTCATGAGCCCTCTTCAAGTTTCAACCTAGGATTTCAAATTTTCATCAAGGTTTCCTCTCCAATTATAAGTGATTTCAATCAAGGTATGTAGGGATTGATCCATTGGTTCTTTTATCCCAAGGAGTCCAAGGTTTTCTCAAAGTTTCCCTCAATTTCAATTGTTATTTAACCCTAGTTTTGATGAATTATATTGGGTTATTTCAATTTCATTTCAGATGATTATCAGTGATCTTTATAAGCATATTTTTATATAAATTGCATGATTTCAATTTGAATTATGAATGCCCATGCATCAATCTATGTTCAATTATGATTATGAAGTTCAATGATGATTTACATGAGTTTTGATCATGAGTTCAGTGATTTCACAGAAAGTTTTATAAATAAAGTTGAGATTATGATTTTTATGATGAGGTTATGATGATGATAAATTATGACCCAACATAGTTATTATGGTGTTATAAGTATAATTCTCACAAAATTATGTTTAAATATGGTGATAAGGACAATTCTTGTTGAACTTATAGATTCTTATGAATCACTAAGGTTAATAACTACTCTTAATATATTTTTATATAGATGTATTGGTAGGTAGTTACTATCTTTCCCAATAATGTTTATGATCGTGTTTTAATGAATTCTGCTTGGACATTGACTAAGCACCAAGAGGACTTTTAGGTGGAGTTCGGTCCGGTCATGTAGTTACTTACCCAAGGAAATCCTAGTAGCAACCTAAAGTCCCAAACTACATTGCCTCCGTATGTTGCCTTCATGACTTAGATAGTGGATCCACATATAGCTGTTGAGTTAAAGTTGTTTCTCACGGGGTCTACCTTGGCAAGTAGCCTCTCTTTTCTATGTGGGAGTTACATTGGATTCCGTGTTATAGCGCACATGGTCTTAAGATGTCGGTTAAAGGTCTTATCCCATACAAGTTGAAAGTAAAGATATGAGATCTATTATGAAAATTTATGATGCATTGATCATAAGTTTTCATATATTTTCAAATGCTTTTAAGCCTTATTCATGTTTATGATGGTCATGCATCTTATGTCATATTGTTCATGTCCTATTACATGTTCATGCATAACTCACATACTTAGTACCTTTTATGTACTAACGCATACTTTGCCTACATTATCTCATAAGTAGGGGATGATGTCGATCATCCTATTCTTGGCTAGAGTTGCTTAGTTCCAAAAGAGTTGGTGAGTCCTCATATCATCGAGGACATGAATTTCCTTTCATATTGCTATTTTGATACTCTCTTATGGTTATAATGAGCTAGGAGCTTGTCCTAAGCCCCTATCAAAGTTTAGAATAGAGGCATATTTAGACGTTATTTTGATGTAGTCCATTTGGACATTGATTGAGTATTTCTATCCCTTAGACTTATACCATTGAGTTGTTAATTCCTCTTCTATTGCTCATATTTCTTTACCTTATGTATGCTAAGATGGATTGGTTGGGATCCTTTAGGTTCCCTATCGCCGTGTCATGTCTAGTCCCTAGGCTTGGATCGTGACATAACAATATCTCTTCCTCTGACAACCACAGATGTAACTGCAAGGGTAGAAGTAAGTTCATGGTGCTTCCCTTATTGATATATCCTTGCTCGATATGAAACATAAAATTCACAAACTATCTGCAGGAGATATCAGTCTGGAGGGTTGAATACCTTGTTCCACATGTGGCTTTCTCTTTGAATCAACAGTTCGAGGAAATATCTCTTGAATGACTCGGCATCTAAGATTGTTTCCTTTATGATTTTTTAATTTCTCCAAACATATTCATAATGCCTTTTCATTCTCGATGTCTTGAATCTTAGCTAATCGGTATATTCATCAATTTGGGATGCTATCTATTTTTTAAGTGAAGCCATTTTTGTGTAAGGGTAGAGTCTACTAATTATCTGAGAAATACAAAAGAGATAGGAAATATAGGAGTGGAAAAGGTATGGATAATCCAAGTACAAATTGAGCTGGCATTTGGCTGGCGGTTCGCAAATGTGGTACTATAAACCGCTAACTCAAACACCACTCTAAAGAGTAAAGCTAGAAGTAAATTAGCTGAACTTGCATTACACCAGTGCTTTACCAATGGGGACTTGCATTCCACAAGTGAAACGCCAGTTGAAAACTGAGGAACCTCAAATTCCTTGTTAAACCGACGTTGCACCTCTAAAGCATAGGGCGCTTAGCAGTCACCTTCTTCGGCCAAAGATAGCCCATTTAAGCCCAACAACTATACGCATAATTCCAATGGGTACTCAAATTTCCCTAAAGGTTTAACAAGGCAATAAAATTTACATTTCCATGATTTCTCTTAAGAAAGTTAGCACCCATCAATCATCGAGAATCAAAAGCACACAAGAAAATAAGGTAACCATTTATACTACAAAGTAAAGAACACTCATTCACAATTTCAATCTCACCACAAATAAAAATCACTCATCTTAATCCTTAAATACATGGGATAAGCATCATCACACAAAATTTTGCCAATAAACAAAGTATTCACGTAATGACCATTTTATCCTTAGGAATAAAGTCACTCATTCCATCATAGAACAATTTTGAAGCACTACGTAAATATAATAGGTTAGACTTTACTACAGCCCACAAATATCAAAGCAAATTAAGAAATTTTTCATGCTAAATTAGAGAACCCAGATAAATGGACATCAGGTCTAGAAATTTTAAGCATAGAAAACCTTTTTTACGTGTAATTGTTTTGATTTTTAGCAAGTAGGTTTTCCAATTCCCCAAAATTAGGCAGAAATTCTCACCATAAACACCATATTGAGCTAGAAATCGTAAAAGTAGGATAACATACCAGATTTTCAGATATAGAAGATGAAAATAATTGATTTAAAAGGAGTGCTATTTGACCTCGTATAACACCCTGTGTTATTCTAGCCTAGACTAAGTTCGAGGACCATGAGATAATTTAAGAAAATGGACTAATCCAGTGGACCACGAGTGTCACCTACAATCCGTAGAAAGTTGTATGAGTCATAGGGATGACTCGTAGGTCCCTCCAGCACTTAGTGAAATTTTGAGTTGTAGACCCTTCTTACGAATGAATTTACGACTCATAAGGATTTTTATGAATCGTATAAAGGACTCATAGAACCCCTTGACACTTAGACTTTTTCAAGATTCCAAGTTAGTTTCTATGAGCCATCCTTACGAACCTATCATGACCCAAGCCTAGGGCCTAGATATGACATGGCAAATGAGACACCCGGAGGTACCTCACCCAAGCCTCTTAGCATTCATTTAGCTTTTCATAGGTAATGACATACAATAACAAGAGGAAATAAAAAAGGGAAATGGGACTAAGGGATATATCATAGAACAAGAGTCCTTACCAACTTCAAAATATTTTCCATTTATGTCCAAACATACCTACTTCAAAACATTTTCCATTTCTGTCCAAACATACCTCTACTAATAGACTTGGCTGGGGAATAAGACATGTCCCTAGTTCACCCTCAAAATAAGTGTCAAGAAATGTCTTAATAGAAGTCTTAATATTCTACATAACATAAGCTAGAATAAAAGAGATGTTGTTCCCAAAACATGGAAACTCACCACAAGCAATCTTCAAACTAATCCGAACTAGACATATGGAGGAGATCGAGGAGGATCACTAGTTCCTACATGGTGATATCATGTAGGCAAAAATATATGTCAGTACTTTGAATGTAGTAAGTATGTAGGCATGTATGACTTTAAAGAATCAATAGGACATTGGCATAATATGAAACATAATACAATGCATGCATAATCAATCATGTACACAATATTTGAAAACCTTTATTTGTGGGGAGATGACCATAACCGACATTTAAGACCATGCGAGCTATTACATGGAATCCAACATATCCCCCTACATTGGCACGAGGAGACTACTTACATGGTAGAAATCCGATCAACTTTAACAATTTTTTTAATTTTAACTTTAACATTTAATGGCTACAAAGGCCTAGACGACAAGGGCTCCTATAGTGGCACATAGTTAATGCAACATGTGACTTTACTTAAGAACCTCTTTTGATCGAGTCCCCATCTACATGCTATATTCGGTACTAGGTTAAATTTCATGAAATAATATTTAAACATCAATATAGCATAAACATTATATAACTTTAATATTAAAACATCAAACAGTGGCATAGCTCATTAAAACCTTTGGTTTATAATATCATCATGGCTGCCATACCTTATTTACCATCCTACTAATGAACCTTGATTTATAAGAAAATTAGGTATACAATCAGTGATGGTATTTCAAGTACCATGCTAATTGGACCTACCATTTGGAAAAAAATGTTCAAAACTATTGACGACATATAGGGATGTCATGCATGTCATATCATAATCTTAATTATCTCATTTGATTCAATGTGAGGATTATCCTTTCACATTGAAACCTTACTTTGGCTAAGAAGCCCTTTCATCAATCAATCATTTCATAAAGACTCCCCTTCATAAGCATTTACTTCATAACATTCATTTGGAGTCAAACTTCATTTCATCTTTGCTTTATCATAAGAAACTAGGTGGGTTCATTTCGTAAAGACCTTTCAATGCCTTTAAAGAATTCTTGCATGCATGAGAGTAATGGAAATGCATAAAATACACATTCTTAAAGCAACCCACCATATATGTCTTAAAACTCTTTTCAAGACTTCATATAGGCACTTTAATACCATCATAATTCCATGAAATCAAGAGTCAATATACATCAATACATGTAAGGAAGCTTCAAATATTTCATGATCTATGCATTTAAAGTCATCATGAAAAATCTCGTAAGATTTAATCATTTAAAATTAAAAAACTAGTTTGAGAAAATATTTGGGCTCCATGGGTGGAAGGACCCATGGATGAAAACCCACATACCTTAGGGGAAACAAAATCCCTAATAAAAGCTTGAGAAGGAGAGAAAACTTGAAGATGCCTTGAGATGAACCCTAGCTTGGCTTGAAATTCTTAGGGGAGTTTGAGAAAAGAGAATTTGTGTTTGGGAAGTTGGAGTGAAAGAAAATGAGGACTTTGAAAGGTCTAGGGTCTTTATATAGGTGAATTTTTCCCTCAAAACAACACCACTTTGGGTTAAAACAAAGGAAAAGACTAAAATACCCCTTTAAAGCTCTAGCCGAAACTGGATTCACATGGGACCTTCATGGTCCGTGATGCCCACCATGGACCGTGGTGAATTTTTCCCTCAAAATGATACTACTTTGGGTTAAAATGCAGGAAACGACTAAAATACCCCTTTAAAAATCTGGCCAGAACTGGATTCACGGAGGACCTTCACTGCTCGTGATGCCTACCATGGATCTTGGTGGGGTCCCGTGATAAAATACTCAGAGAAATATTTTGGAAAGTGTTGCAGAGAAGTCTCTGAATCTTTTTCACAAATGACCATTACGAATCGTATTGAGGTTCATGAAAGACCACCATGGGTCGTGGTGCTCACTAGTTATCCCATGGCTTATATTGGTTGAAATAGTGGCCTTCACGGACAGCCACTACGGACGTATTGCATTTTGTGGAAGTCCACCATGGTCCGTAGTCCTTACCTGTCTAAGCAGCTTCACTAAAATAGCCATAACATTTTACTCCAAACTCAAAATAAGGCAAACTCTATGGCGTTGGAAAGAGGATTCAGAGACCTTTGATTTGGTAGGTTATGAGATACCTAATTCTATATATTCAAGGATATGTGATCGCTTAAAGTTGACCTATGTAGAATCTTACATCGAAACTCAATTGGTAAGGAAGCTTTCAACTTAACTTTGTGCTTAAGGATTCTTGTGACCTTAAAACATCTCTAACTCTATTACCAAACTAAAGAATTAACCTTAAATCCCATAAGATATAATGAATGGACCCTTGGACGGACGATCTTCACGGTCCGTGAAAACCTCCATGATTCATAGTGGTCGTCCGTGACCCTTGCCTTGGGATATTTCTGAGGGTTTTAGGGAAGAGTCACCACAGAGATCTTCACAGATATTAGTTCTCACCACGGTCCATGGTCCTTTGTCGTGATCTTCTCCCTGAGAGTCTGAACCTCTAAATCTCTACCATAGTTGCTCACCACGGTCCGTGGTTCTCACCACGGCCCATGATGACTTCCTTGGTCAACCCCTGGTGTTGGTTTTTACAATTTTCTGAGATTTCCTCTTTTGATCCTTGGTTTAGTACTTTCCTAGTTTTTAGGGTCTTACAGAACCGTAGGGTCAATTCATAAATCTTGTGACTTATTCTAGTAGCTACTAGAATGTGCACTAGAACTGACAACTGGGTCTTATGACTCATAGAGGAGTCTATGAGTCATAGGAAAAGGTCCATAGATTCCAAATCCTATCCTAGATAAATTTTTATGAATTGTCTTCTACGAATAGTAGAAGACTATACGACTCATAGGATGACTAGTAGATAACCAGAGTCAATTTTAGTGAAGGTTAGTTTGGTTTTTTCCCACCTATTCCAAACCAAAGCCTATATTATCAGTACCCTATATACTTAAGCTCTCATAACACTTTGAAGTATTGAGAGTAAGGATTAGGAGAAGAAAAGAGCTAGAGTTCAAGATTTTTAAGCAAGGTCTTTGATTTTTGATCGTACCTTCAGTTTTCAGGTATGTAAGGCCAATAAAATGCTAGACTGAGTTCATCCATATGCCGTACATATTTCTTTCATCATAATTAAGGTTGAGTTTGAGTTCTAACCTCATTTGATCAAGTTCTTGAGTTATTATGTATTTTCTTATTGAGTTATATACATACATATGAGTATGTCATGTTGATTGTTATGATTTGAGTTCTTAATTAAGTGTTCATGATTTGCTTCCTTGATCCCAACTGATTTGATTATTGTTGCATTATATGTATGTATTTTAATATAAGGAGAATGATGTCTAAATGAATTGAGTATTGAGTTTAATGATTGATTTGAGATAGAGTCTTGAGAAGTGATGAATGAGTCAAAAACATATTTTAAATGAAAGAGTTTGATGATTAAGATGAGGTTAGTTTGATGAGAGTCCAATGATACTAAATAAGGTAATTTGATCATAATGATTGATTGAGTATACGAGAATATTGAGTCTTTTGGGAGTAGTATAGAGTATCAACTTGGGTAAGAGTAACTAATATCTCAAATCCCATAAACTACGTAGCCAGCATAGGATAGAGGTCATGCCTCTCAAGTCCCAAACTTTAATTATTATGGATCCATTGAGGTTGATTGTGCCTTACCCCGATAAGGTATTGGGCGACTGCAGCAACGACAGTGCAAAGCGATTGTATCCTCACTAGGTCATAAGTGATGGTTGTCGGCTATAGAAATTCTATAAAATGATTGGTTCGATTTGATTGAGTCGCATATCATTCAGTCTACTTTCAAAGCATTGTTACTACAAACTTTCATATTATTTGAGTTGATTGGAGTGACCTTAAGTTCAGTCCCTTTAGTTGAGTCTTTTGAGTTGAGTTAATTGATATCGAGTTTGATGATTATATTTTTCTTTCAAGCTTTACATGGAATCCATTTGGCCTGCATTGTTTCATGATGTAGATACAAGTTCTATAGATCATTAACAGGCACTTGTTTGAGGATCCTTTCCTTCTTGATAGTGGTGAGACCTCCTCGCTTTCGAAGGAATCACATTTATTTCAGTCATTACTTATGAGTAGTTTCTTTTGAGGTAGCCATAGGCTTGTCTCGATATCTTCTTGGTAGTTGATAGAGGCTTTATGGATAGACTTAGAGTTGAGTTAGATGGGTACTTTTAGAGTTTGTTTTAAATCATACTTTTGGCATTGAGTAATGAGATTTAAGTTGACTTTTAACAGTGTTTAGTTAAACTATTCCTATATTAAGCATCGATTGTTAGCCCACTTAGGTTTATCCTTTGAGTATTTTAAGTCTTTCACTGATATGATTGAATGAGTGATTGTACCAAGTGGTTCGCTTGGGGCTAGTAATGGTCTCTGAGTGCCGTCCACGCCCATGGTATCCTCTCGGGGCGTGACAACTTGATTCAAGAACTTTTGCAGAATAGGTTTCAGATTGAAGTAGGGAAATGGGTTTTCTAGGAAATATGGGGAATGATGGTCGTTTAAATAGAGAAGAGATAATAGAGTTGGTGGTAGGGTGAGAGGATTTCATAGAAAGAGAGGAATGGAGTTATAAGAGAGTTAAGCGAGAAGGAAGAAAAAGAGTTTTGGGTTTAAGGGTTTTTTTAAAAAGATGGGTCAAATCCGATCTTCCATTTGTTCAAGAGTAGGAATTAAACCTTTCATTTTTTTGACCTGCTTACATAGGATTGGCGAGATGCCCGACAGAGTTAGCAAAACACCACTCAAATATGGAAATATTACCCTTTTAGTGCTAGTGTACTGACCTTTAGTGGTGCTTTAATTGGCACTTTACAATTCTCTTCCAGCGCTTTGCTGGTCAAATACAGGTTCCTAAATTTCTCTTCAGTAATTTGGGAGGAATCGATGCTTGACTGTCATTGTGCAATTCTTGACTGATGATTCGCCATTTGAGACGATGATCAATTTTTTTTATATTCACCCTTTTACACTTGGTATTCCTTCCACACTTCTAAAACACACAAAAATAACAAAAACTAAAGTAAAAAAAACCTAAAATGAACTTGGGTTGCTTCTGGAGAAGCGCTTAATTTAACGTCATGACACGATGCAATTACCTTACTATTACCCGAGGTCGTATGGAACTTTCTCTCCTCATGGGGTTTCTACTTGCTCATCTACCAAATCTTTTACTGAAATCACTCTATATTCATTTGGAGTCTTTGGTGGAGTACCTATCTTGAATTTAACATACTCATCTCTAATGCAAAATTGAAGCTCTCTTTGCTCTACATCTACCAATGCTCTTTTTATAAAAAGGAAAGGGCGACCTAGAATTATAAGTACTCTACATCCATTTGACAATCCAATACCATAAAATAAATCTGTAAAATAAATTTATCAACTTTATCTAGGATGTCAAATAAGATGCCCACCAGCTTCTTGATTGATCGATCGATCATTAGCAGCCTCATCAGAGTGGGTTTAGGGTTTCCGAGCCTTAACTTCTTGAAATTATTAAGGGGGTCAAATTATTGTTGGCTCCTAAATCACACAAATCTTTATCAAACTTGTATACTCCAATGGTGTATGGTATTGTGAAAGCTCTTGGATCTTCTTTCTTGGTCGCTAATGTACTAGACATCACCGTATTACATGATTGAAATTCTTCCATAGATACCACATTCCCCACTCTCTTCTTTTTTAATAGCTCTTTCATGAATTTGTAATATCCTGGCATTTTCAATGAAGCATATATCAAAGGAATATTCACATACAACTTACTCAACAAACTTTTGAAAGTGCTTGTCATCCTTTTTTTTCATTGTTCTTTAGGGATAGGGCGGTTGACACTTTAGTTTACTACTTAGGGTGACTTTTTTCCCTAATTAATTTTCATCCTCAATCAAAATTTGGGGAAGGTTAGCTTGTTCTTCTTCCACATGAATATTGTCCTCCTTGGGCACTTCTTCACACACTTAATTTAGATAGGTGTCTCTGACTCTACCCTTTTATCATCTTTACCATCAACCACTTTCGTTGGTGCAACCTTCGTTTCTTCAAGCATTTTACAACTCCTTGTGACTATTGCCATATAATGGCCATCATTTTATGGAATGGTAAAAGTATTACTTGGTAGTGTGACTTTGAGTCTCGTGTTCATTTGAGCCGATAAGTGATTCATTTGGGTTTCTAAATGCTTGATTAAAGCAAACTGGGAGCTAATGGTTTGATAATTTCCTCAATTTTGGAGATGCTTGGGTCAATTACACTAGCTTGTCCATAAGGAGCATCTGATTTTTTAGGAGGCACATATAGATTTGCACTTTGATGGTTGTACCTATCATCTCCCCTATTTCAGTCCGGCTCCTGCCATTAGCTATCCTATTCTCTCCATTGACCTTTATGGTCCCTCCAACCTTAATTCTCATCCCTAGTCCACTAAGGACCTTGTTTGGTCACTTGGTAACCCAGGTGAGAACCCAATCCTTCGTTCGCCAAATATTTCACATCTTCATCGATACTAGCATTAACCACTTCTTCCTGACTTAAGTTTAAGTTGCATGCCACAATGACATTCATGTTTTTGGTTTTGGCACTCATCACATATTTTGCTAGGAGGTTGATGCTTGCTATCATTTTTTCCATTTGTTCATCACGCTCCTCCTTTTTTTGTTCATATTTTATTGGTTATTGTGAATGTAGATGTTGATCCACCACTTAACTTCAATCTATCTAGGGTATGCCATGCCATATTGATCTTGGCCATTTAGTTCAAAGAAGCAGACACTTGAATATAAGTGCGATTTATAAATGAACCTCCCGTCATGTTATGGAACATCTCTTGATTGACATCATCCAATGAGGGATAGAAAATTTGAAGTAGCACTTGGTCGGTGTAGCATACTATTTTTGCTGAGATTAATTTCAAAAATTGAGTTCAAAAAGAATTTGGCTGCTAGAGTTTGCCAAACTGGTTTGCTACTCGCCAAAGATTATTATGCAACATGCTCAGTGCCCCTGAAGCTCGCCAAAAAGTCTTGAGAGTTATGCTCAGAAATCAAGGACTTTTGGCGAGATGAAGGGGGAAAAGGGCGACTCACTAAGCTTTCTTTGTGAGTTGAGATCCCTCACCAAATAGTTTAGAGGATTTTGTTTAGAGTAACGGTCTAATTGGAGAGATAGAGAAGAGAATGAGGACTTACCGACTAGGTCGGTGAGCCAAATTTTTATCACCAAATACTTCCAAGAAAATTCATCAGAGCATAAGGATATTATGCAAGTAGGACAGGAGATCAGCGACTCACCAGTCAGGACAACGAGCTCAATTGATCTCGCCCACTAGTCCCCGTCCTTCATTTTTTAAATGTTATTTCAGTCTTGTCCCAAATATAACCCAAGATAGTGTGGGACTAAATTAGACCCCTTAACAATACCCAACTAGGTTTTTCTCTCATTAGCACTTAGAACTTTGAGAACAAGGATTAAAGAAAAGTAGAAAAGCTAGGGTTCAAGGATTTCAAACCAAGACTTCAATTTTTGGTTAATTAATCTTGTGCCAGGTATGTAAGACTATCAAAACATTGGACTATGTTCATCCTCATTCCCTAAATCTTTATACAGTCAAGTTAAGCTTTGAGTTTGAATTTCAATTCTGATAAAGTAAATTCTTGAGTATCTATATTATTCCTCATTGAACTCTTGTATGTATAATTGATTACACTTTGATGAGTTAAGTATTTGAAATTATGGTATTATGTTTTATTCGAATGAACCCTACTTTAGATTTGCATTAAATATTTTATGTAGTATTTTGAGTTAAAGAGTGATTTATTTTATCTTTTAATTGAGAAAGAGTTTGAGCGTGAGTTGAGTTTTGAGAAGTCTCTTAATAATTATTTTGAGAATTTGTATTTTGAGTAAAATGAGTTGAACACTAATATGTTTGAAACATCTATTTTGAGATATGAGCACAATAATTATATTTTTGAGGGTAGTATTGAGCACCAATTGGGTAAGAGTTGAGATAATTCGAATCTCATAAACTCCATAGCCAGCATAGGATAGGATCATGATTGTTGATTAGGTAGATTGCTTAGATTCATTGAGGGCTTTAATATGGATCCATGAGATGAGTCTGCATCCTTTACCTAGGAAAGGTATTGGACTGTTGTAGAAATGACAATAGTTCGTTGTGTCAACATACACTCATAAGTAATAGTTATCAATTAGAGAAACTCCTCAAGAAGTAAAGTGTTATATTTCATATACTGAGTTATATCATTTCTTTCATGTATTTCAAAGCATTATTTCTATTATATTACATGCTTTATTGAGTTGAGATATTTTCATATTGAGTTTCTTGAGTTGAGTATCTTTAGTAAGTTTCTTTTTAGTTATTTTACATACTCATACATTCCATGTACTGATGCCATTTGTACTGCATCATTTTATGATGCAGACACAACTGATAGAGATCCTCAATAGGCGCATCATTGAAAATCTGTTTTTCTATCCATTATTTTGGTGAGGCCTGTTTGCATTCTGAGGTATTCTTAAGTCTTTATTTTTCTACATTTACTTTCAGTAATTTGAGATAGCCATGGTCTTGTCCTGTTATCTATTCCAGAGTTATATATATATATATATACATAGGCTCACAGACTAGTCAGATAGTGTTGGAGTTAACAATTTCATTCATTTGAGTTATATTTTGAAAACTTTAAGTATTTCTATCATATATATGTTTGAGTTTTGAGACTTCAATTGAGAAAGTGAAGTTCTTATATTTTGACTATGTCCATTTGAGTACTTTGTGAGTTAAAGTCTTTCACTTAGTAAGTCAGCCAAGACAGGGTTCGCTTAGGAACCAACAATGGTTTTCTAAGGGCCGGGTACATCTAGGGTGTTGACTCGAGGATTGACAAACTTGGTATTAGAGCACAAGGTTTAAGAGTCCTAGGGCGTGTATGAAGTTGAGTCTAGTAGAGTGCTTTTTATCAATGTGAAGCGTATCACTTCTATAATAGGGAGCTATAGGACTTTAGGAATTATTTCACTTATTACGTACTCCAGTTCATACTACTGAGGTTGAGGGAGCTAAGCTTGTTTCCTATCAACTCAAAGATGGTGCTAAGTTTTGGTACACCCGGTGGGAGAGAGTCGAGGTAAGGATGCTGAGCTTGCAGTCTTGGATGAGTTTGAAAGTGCATTCCTTGACCACTTCTTTTTATGAGAGCTAAGGGAAGCCAGAGTTGGGAAGTTCAAGAACCTAAAACAAGAGGGGTTGACTATGAAAGAGTACAATTTCAAGTTCATCCAATTGTATAGATATGCTCTGGAGATGGTTCTAGATGTGAGGACTAAGATGAGGAAGTTTGTCTCTTACTTGGGCAAACATGTCAACAGAGACTGTAAGGATTCATTATTGATTTCGGACATGGATATTTCCAGACTCATGGTCTGTGCATAACAAGTAGAGGAGGATATGAAGAAGGATAGAGAGGAGCATCAGAGTAAGAAGGCCAAGTCAGTAGGACCTGAGCCTAATCATCAGATGTGATGCAAGGTTATGCCTTTCTTCCAAAAAAAGTCTTTTGATTATGTACCATCTTCAGCTAGTGCACCTATAACCAATAATATGAATGACCCGAGGTCTCAAAGCAACCAGAAGTTTAGAGTTTAAGGCTCCCAATCTCAGGGTAGTGGCCCAAGATTCTTCATATAAACCTCCTTATGGTAAGTATGGTAGACTTCATTTGGGGGAGGGCCGTGATTATGCCAAAGGTTGCTACACATGTGGCCAAATAGGCCACTTTATAAGGGACTTCCCATCTGCTGTGCATGGTAATGGGGAAACAAGGCCCAATATTCTTCAGCAGCATAACTAGTCAGAGGTAATTAGAGAGGTGCTAATTTAAGGATAGATGGAGGTTCAAGCTGTCTATATGCTATAGCTAATCATCAGGACCAAGAGAACTCACCAAATATCGTAACTGGTATGCTTCGAGTCTTTTCTCATGATGTTTATATGTTACTTTATCCAGGTGATACATTGTATTTTATGACTTATTACATAACCATTAAGTTTGGAATTCTTCTTGAATGATTCTTATAACCATTTAGTGATTTTACTCCTATTCGTGAGTCTATTCTAGCTAAGAGAGTTTATCGTGATTGTATAATCTCCGTCTATCCTAAAGATACTTCTATAAACTTAGTTGAGTTACTCAAGGCATTGTATGCATGCCTTAAGTAAACTTTTAGCTTGGTCATCATTCAAGGATGAATGATTCCAAGGGGGAATCTATTACAACCCGACTTAGGGCCTAGTAGTAACACGGAGATTAGAATCCCGGACAACTCCAACCAAGCCTCTTAGCATAACATACATGAGAATACATAAGGTGCATGAAATAAATAAACAAGAATAAATGATATGGAAGCATATTCTCAAATAGACCATAAGTCTCAAAACAAGAAACAACAACAAAATATGAAGTCTTAAATAGGAGAAAATGAGCCGGCTTAGTCATTCGGTCAATAATCACTCAAATGGAATCATGTTGCCTATGAGTATGAGACAAACTTGTAATGAAGTTCATATTCAAGGCTTTCTATTTCCAAGTAGGAATCTTAATGTCTTGAGCCAAACCTCCCGATTTTTGATACTCAACTTTACTTGTTGACAATTTAGACACTTAGCCACAAATTTCACAATATCTCTCTTCATGCCATTCCACCAATATACTTCTCTCAAATATCGATACATCTTTGTGGAACCGAGATGAATAGAGTACTGTTAGCTATGGTCCTTGGATAATATCATTTCTTTCAATCCATCAACATTCGAAACACACAATCGGCCTTGATATCTCAAAACACCATCTCCCTATTGGGAGAAAGCTTCAATGGCTTTTTCAGCAACCGCTTTCTTTAATTCAATCAAAGCTGGATCACTATCTCCCTTTGCCTTTACATCCTCCACAAGAGATGATTCGAAACCATTTTGCATAATAACACCACCATCTTTGGAATCTGTTACACCCCACACTCTCGAGCTCGAAATGTCTCTTAAGTCAGGCTTGACTTTGCTTTTCCTCACCTTATCACCTATCATCAAGCCTCCTAGGTAGGGAAGTCAAATTAATACTTGTTCATATATAGGCTTCTCTGGTCCATTATTCTAAAAATTTCCAAAAAATGGGAGATTTTTCATCCACCAATATTTAAAGATGGAAGGAAGACCCATAATGACTTATAAGACACTATCAAATGACTCTAAGGAAGGAAGAATGTGTTCCCCCATAGTAGAGAAGGTTGGAAATAGATTCATAAGAATCCGGAAGGAATTGAAGGCCAAATAATGAGTCGTAGGACTCGATTTACCTACGTAAGCTACCAACTTAGAGGTCTTACATACTTAAGCTACTTGAGGACATACTAAGCTTACGTAGCATGGATTACATAGGCTTCTAAAATAGGATGAGATTACGAACCCACGAGGAAGGGGAAAGGACGACACATGGCAGCCAATGGAGGAGCGACACGTGGTAGCACCTCAAGAAAGCAGGTGACCCACCTAGTTAGGGTCAAGTAGGTGACCCACCTATTTGGGAGGTGGGCCCCACAAGGACACGTGGCAGCCCAGGGGTAAGCCATGGATCCATGGCCCAATAGGGGTTGGACACGTGTCACCCTATGGGGATGACACATGTCACCTTCTAAGCCACCCTACATATGTATGTTATATGAATCATAATCTGATTCTCATCC
This sequence comes from Solanum dulcamara, assembly GCF_947179165.1. NCBI lineage: Eukaryota > Viridiplantae > Streptophyta > Magnoliopsida > Solanales > Solanaceae > Solanum > Solanum dulcamara. The sequence continues at coordinate 47,976,914 of NC_077237.1, read as the reverse complement.
AAATTTCAGCCAATAACAAGAGAGAAAATGTGAGAGAAAGAAAGAGAGAAAATGCTAGGGCAAAGAGGAGGTTTTTGTTCTTGTTAATAGACCCGTTTTTGAATTGTACTGCTGCTAGTAATACGAGTATAACACCTTGTGTAAGGCTTCGTTTCAAGTGATTCAAGATGTTTTGGAAAGATATTTCATAGGGATATAAATTTAATTTAGCCTATAAAACCCAGTTTTGCTTTTTGCTTCTCGCAAAAGGGTGATGAAGTATGGGGGAAGTGCTGCCCAGATTTTGTTTTGGGAAATCCTACACGGACTGCTGTTGGTATTTTGGGCATATCCTTTTGTAAAAAATTTCTGTAGGGGTGATTACAAATTGTATGCGACCCTGAGACACATATATATAACTTTCATCAAGTCCACAAATCCTGTTTCCCTCAATTACCCCTTCGAAACTAAGCGAAAATACAAGATAGTAGGCTGTCCAGAATTCACGTTTTGATAGTGTTGGCAAGTTTTGGCCAATTTCGGGTAAGGTAAGGTCCTTAATTCCAATTTGGAGGTTATTTTGTTGGTATTAAGTGTATTATATGTTGTGTAAGTGGATGGAAATTTGAATATATCATAGAAATGCTTGACGTTGGAAACAATCAAAAATGGAAGTCGTTATAGTTAAATTGTAGTCGAAATGAGGCATTGTGCGTGTGGGGGATGCTGCAGGTGTGTGGTGGTGTGTTGAAGGGCCTAAATGTTTTATAAAATAGGGGTGGTAGCTTCTGTTTGCACCCACATGATCCCCCGCTTTGTACGGTTAAAGGTTTCACAAAATAGAAACTAGAAACCTTATTTTGGATATCATAATTTTGAGCGAGTCATTCAGAGGTTGTAATGCATAATGTTTCCATGTTTTATATATACGAGCTTCTGTTATGTTGGTGGTTGGCTGTAGATATTAGGGACGTGATTGGGAATTCGGATAGGGCATATTATAGGGGAGGTGCTGTCCAATTTCCGTTAATGCCTTAACTAGTTAAGGAACTAGTCAAGAAGGCGGGCGAGGAAATGGATTTTATGAATACACATAAGTAATGTAAGCTGCTGAAAGTTCTAAGAATGTTGATACTTGTATTGATCTCATGTCACTTAGGTTCACGGGACGACAAGGTGACCGGGATAAAAGACTAACCCATAACAGGTATGTGAAGCTTTCTTTTGGCGTGTTTTTGGAATAAGTATGTAGAGCTATCCTTTTTTTATTTTGGCATTGTTATATCCCATACTATCGTACCTTGAGACTTTCGTACCTTGGAAGGTTTTTAAGCGTCTTGAGAGGTTCTTAAGCTTCTTGAAGGGTGCTTAAACCTCTTAGAAGGTGGTCTAAAGGAGGTGTGAATTGTTATACCCCACACCCTTGGGCTCAGAATATCTCTTAAGTTACTTAGAAGTTATCATGTGAGCCGGACAATCCAAAACGTTATCAAACAACTTTAAGGAGGGGAGAATGTGACACCTCATAGTAGAGAAGGTTGGAAATAGAGTTATCAAAATCCGAAAGGAGTTGGAGGCTGAGTGATGGGTCATAGGACTCGACTTATCTATGTAAACTACTAATTTAGAAGTCTTACATACGTGAGTTACATGATTACTTACCAAGCTTACGTAGAAAGGATTTCATAGGCTCTTAAAGTGAGACGAGAATATGAACGAGATTATGAACCCACGAGGAAGAGAAAAAAACGACGTGTGGCAGCCAATGAGGGAGTGACACGTGGCAGCACCTCAAACTAGCAGGTGACCTACCTGCTTGGGGTCAAGTAGGTGACCCACCTTCTTGGGGGAGGTGGGCCCCACTGCCATGTGGCAGCCCCTAATTGGCAGCATGTATGTGTTGGCCCAATGGGGGCTAGAAACGTGTCACCTTTAGGGTCTGACATGTGTAACCCCCCTAGGAAGCATATATATACATAATATATGACTCATAATTCATTTCCTTGCTCAAAACATTAGCCAAACAAAGACTAAAAACCCTAGAACTAAAGGGAAAGGAGTGGCGACCTAAGGGAGAAAAAAATAGGTAAGTCCCGATTTCGTTCTATAAATTAATTATCCAACATATACCACGATGTTAAGGAGGTATTAATATTATAAAATTATGGTTTTTAATGGTACAAAATGGACAGCAAGCAGCCACGACGTTTTAATCGCGTTAGAAGAGTTTCCGAGGCAAGTTTCGGCTAGTTTTTGCCAATTTCGGGAAAGGTAAGTTATTTTCTTTTTATTTGAAGTTTATGATGTTTTCATAGGGTGTGTTAAACATCTTTTATGTTTCTGTAAGTGTGATAAATTTATAGGAATGATCGACATTAGAAACAATCTAAATTGAAGTCGCTATAGCTAAATTAAAGTCGAATAGTGGGTTGTGTTTATGATATGGTTGTGATGCTGCAGCTGCTGGTTGTGTGGTGGTGTGTTGAGGTGCTGGAAAATTCCTTAAAAGAGGTATGGGTTCTTCTGGTTGTAGCAACCCGACCCTTCGTTTCGAATAATTAAAGATTTTGCAAAATGGAAACTAGAAACTCTATTTTGGTATCGTGGTTTCGAGCGAGTCGTTTGGAGTTTGTGTTGTAGAATGTTGATATGAATGGAATATATATAAATTACAGGTAATTTTTGTTGGTTGGCTGTAGCTATTAGGAGTGTAATTGGAAATTTGGATAGGGCATATTATAGGGGAGGTGCTGCTCGATTTCCGTTAACTCTTTAACTAGTTAAAGAACTAATCGAGGAGACGAGCGAAGAGTTGAGTTCTATGAATACTCATGTATAACCTAAGGTGATGTACATCTAAGGGTTGTTAATATTCATGTTGCTTTTATCTTACTTAGGTTCAAAGGATGACAAGACGAACGGGATAAAAAGTAACCCGTAAGAGGTATGTAAAGCCCATTCTTTCTCTTTCTTTTGGCATGTCATAGAGGTAAGTAAAAAGTAATACGATCTCTAGAGTAATTCCATTCCTAAATGTCTCCTTTTCCTTTCTGGATTGTGAACTCTCACTATAGTTGAACTACTTTCCTCGAACTTACTATACGTTAAACAGACAATGAACATACAGATTTCTAATCGGAAAGACTATATGACTACATGTACTCTAAAATCCTTAAGAGGTTAGAACTACTTTGGTATGTATATAAGGACCCCGAGATGTTAATTAATATAGTCCTAATGGCCTTTAGAGGGCACTTGAGATGATCATATTACCACCCTGATTCTCAGACGCTAGTTCAGCCTTCATATACTATCGAGTCTTCGATAACGATTTAAACTGAATATAGTTACTCATTACTCTACTTGTGTATACTGTAATACTTCTTTCACCGTGTCCCGGGATGGGAATAGTAATCATGCATAATTCACTACATTATCCATCGAGCCCTTCACTAGAGGGTCGGGATACGTATATATATATATATATATATATATATATATATATATATATATATATATGATGTTCTATAATTTTATGCTGGATTTCCTGCTTCTCCGCTTCAAATATGTTTCTAGTTATGCTATGTTATGTTTTACACACTCAGTACATTTGTCGTACTGACCCCCTTTCTCTAGGGGCTGCGTTCATGCCCGTAGGTACAGGTACACAGTTTGGGGATCTACTAGCATAGGAATCCCACTCAGCGGTCCAGAAGTGCTCTATTGTGCTGGAGCCTAATTTTGGGTACTAAACCTTGATGTGTATATTAGTTTTGTTCAAGGGTATGGCGGGGACCTGTCCCGCCTTATGTTACTGTCCTTCTTACTCTTAGAGGTCTGTGGATACGGATGTGGGTTGTACATATGTGGGTTTTCTATGTATATTAGTTGTATATGAGCTGTATATGAGTTGTATATGAGTTGTATATGAGATGTAGATGGATTGTATATGAGTGGTATATGAGTTGCATATGCGTGTATGTACAACTGTGTTGATATGACTTATGATTTAGGGCATTACCTATGTCAGGGTGGCCTCATCGGCTTGCGTATATGTGTATTATGGAACGGCCCTATACATTACAACAGCCTTGTCGGCTTGTAAGATTTCTTACCTGTTAGTGCATTTTAAGTATAAATAGGAGACAGGTTATGTATAGGTGGCAGAGATACATATGTGTGTCTAGTTTGGGCACCCGTCACGGCCTATGATATGTGGGATTCAATCCATTCATAAAGCCCTGAATATAAGTTGAAACTCTCATTTACTTTTTGATGTTAGAACTCCTGCAATAGATGGGTTGTTGCCTTTAAGTCTTCTATGTGATGAAAAGTAGTACATGTAAAGCCTATATCTTCTTTCCTTTAGAATGACTTAATTTTAAGTAAAATGATATATGATATGGGTTTAGAGGTAATTCCATTTACGAGCTCTGAGTGTAACTCGTGTCTTGTAGTCACTTCTAAACATTAAGAGTCTGAAAATAGTCAAACTACTATTCTCGAGCCTGCTATATAATGAATAGTAAGTGGAGGTACCAGCTCCTCTTTTTAAAGGCTCTAAAATGATAAATGCATCTGATTGCATAAGTTGAGTCTTTGACTAGATAAATTGTGTTTCTGATTGCATAGACTATATTTCTGATTGCATAAATTGTGTGGCATTATCTTGATGCATGTCTGTGATCCCTGAGGCCCTAACTGATGTAAACTCTAATGACATCTAAAGGGGTACCTCGGATAATTACTCCCCTGGTCTTCAGGTGACGGTTCACTTGACTATTTCATCGAGTCTCAAATAATGACTTAGTTACATATGGTTTCTCACTATTCTACTCATGCATACTGTAACCCATCCTTCATCGAGTCCCATGATGGGCCGGGAATGTTATCGTGCACAATTTTACTACTTTTTTCACCGCATTCCAGGCCGGATGTGTACAGTTCCACGCATGAGGAGATGATTCCGTACGTGAGATGTGATATATGTTATATGTTATGATGATATGATTATTCACCGATTCCCGGGCCGGCTGTAATATGATGGTATATGTGGAGAAATAAGGAAGAAACACCGAGTCCCTTCTTAGAAGGCCGAATATAATATTTATATTATGATGGTACGCTATAGACGTACACCACTCCATTCACCGAGTCCCTCACTAAAGGGCCAGATACTTTATGTAGGAATGCATATGAGATTAAAGTGATATATTTGTAACCCCGAGCCCCATAGTGAACCGGATGTAATACGATGACATACATGATAAGATTATACCATATACAATGACCGGATGTAATACGATGACATATATGATAAGATTATACCATATACAATGATATGATGCCATATACGATGATATGTTGAAATAAAATGCATGATGATACGATGACATGTGAATATGAGGAAACGATTATGACACCGAGTTCACTAGAGGGATGGGCACAACATATGATGATGTATATGATTACGTATCCTAAAGTGCAGGTACAGTAATTTATTAAATTATTATACTTGTCCCCTGCATCCCTATTTCAGTTATGGTCTCAGTTATGATGTGTTATGCTTTACATACTCAGTATATATATCGTACTGACCCCTCTTTTCTCGGAGTACTGCGTTTCATGCCCGCAGGTACAGATGTTTATTTTGGAGATCCGTCAGCTTAGGATTTCCTCTCAGCTATGTTGGAAGTACTCCACTGTTCTGGAGCCTAATTTTTGATACTAGTCATTTGATGTACATATTTATTTCTTCAGGGGTACGACGGGGGCCCTGTCCCACCATATTTATGTAGTTATTACTCTTAGAGGTATGTAGACATATATATGTGGGTTTTTTATGAGTTTGTTTCGACTGTGCCTATACAACACGTTGTAAATGTTTTTATGTTATGGAAGCCTCATCGACTCGCGTGCCCTTTCATGATATGATACGAATAAAAGAGGCTACATATATACGAAAAAGTTTTAAACCATTGAGGTTTTTGTGTATAGTATCACATCATACACAGTTCAACTTAAGTGTAGCTGCTAGGTATATATACGGGGGTCTAGGTCGGACCCCAGTTGTGGCTTACGGGGTTGGTTCATGATAGAATCAACCAATCGAACACCTAAGTGGGCTAATCGATGCACATCCTAAACTATCTCTTTATTCTCATCCTCAATATGAGCAACACTGTTCATGGACAGTCTACTAAGAGCGTTGGCAACTATAGTTTCCTTACTCGGATGTTATAGCACTCTTATGTCATAATCTTTCAACAGCTCAAGCCATCTTCTTTGTTGAAGGTTCAATTCCTTTTGAGTGAACACATATTGTAAACTCTTGTGATCGGTGAAAAAATTCATATGGACACCATAAAGAGAGTTTATCCACATCTTCAAAGCAAATACCACCGCCAACTTCAAGTCATGAGTTAGGTAATTATTTTCATGTGCCTGGAGTTGCCTTGAAGATAAGCTATCACCTTGGGATTTTGCATTAGAACACAATCAAGACCAACTTTTGAAGCATCATAATAAACAACAAATCCTTCGGAACCTTCCAATAAAGTTAACATCAGAGCGGAGGTAAGCTTATATTTCAACTCTTGTAAGCTTTTCTCACAAGCCTCGGACCATTAGAATTTCACCTTTTTTTGAGTCAAAGTAGTCAAGGGCAATGCAATGGAAGAGAAACCTTCCACAAACTGTCTATAATAACAAGCTAAGCTCAAGAAACTTTGAATATCGGAAGGAGTCAATAGTCTAGGCCAATTCTTAACTACCTCGATCTTCTTTGGATCAACCATAATTCCTTCTTCGAAAACAATGTGACCATGGAAAGCAACTGACCTTAACCATAATTCACACTTACTGAACTCCGCATGTAACTGATGGTCCTTGAGAATTTGCAATATAATCCTCAAATTATTTGCATGCTCTTGATCTCTTCGAGAATAGATCAAAATATCATCAATGAACACAACACGAACATATCTAAGTATTACTTGAACACCCTGTTCATCAAATTCATAGAAGCTGCAGGGGCATTCATTATTCAAAAGACATAACTAAGAATTCAAAGTGACCATACTGAGTTCTAAAAGTTGTCTTCTGAATGTCATATTCCCTTACTCGGAGTTGATGATAACCTGATCGAAGATCAATCTTTGAAAAGTAGCTTGCTCCTTGAAGTTGATCGAATAAGTCATCAATCCTCAGAATTTGATACTTGTTCTTTATAGTGACCTTATTCAAATGTTGATAATCTATACACATTCGGAGTGACCCATCTTTCATCCTAACAAACAACACGGAAGCACCCCATGGTGAAATACTTGGCCTTATGAAACCCTTATCCAACAAATCCTTTAATTGCTCTTTAAACTCCTCAAGTTCCACCAGAGCCATACTGTAAGGAGAAATAGAAATAGGTTGAGTATAGAAAAGGAGATCCATGCCAAAGTCAATTTTTCTTTCGAGAGGAACCCTGGGAAAATCATCAGGAAACATATCGAGAAACTCATTAACTATAGCGACTGACTCAAATGTAAGAGCTTCAGAATCAACATTCCTCACTCACACTATGTGGTAAATGCACCCTTTGAAAATAAATATTTGGTTGTTAAGACATGAGATGAATCGACCCTTAACCACAGAATCATTATCCTTCTATTAAAAAATAGGCTCATTAGGGAATGTAAACTTGACTGTACGGGTCCTACCATCAATGGATGCATAAGAGACATGTAACCAATCTATACCAAGAATAATGTCGAAATCGGTCATGTCAAGTTCAACAAGATCACAAGGGATAATTTTATTCAAGACCGACACGGGGCAATTTCTATAAAATCTCTTGGCTAACACCGAATCACTAATGGGAGAAACCAAAAAAGGTTCTAACAACATTTTGGGGTACACATCAAATCTCATAGAAAGGTAAGGAGTAACAAAATATAAGTTGACACCTGGATCAAGCAATCTATAAACCTCAAAGTGAAAGACCCATATTATACCCATGACCACATGGGAGTCTCATCCACATCTTGCCTAGCATGAAGAGCGTAGAATTGGTTGTTTCGTTGGACACCCTTTGGTTGAGATTAGGCACCTTGTTACACTTGTCCTCCTTGGGCTACTTGGCCTTGAGGACGATCTCCCCTTCCTTTTTTAGCAACACTAAGGCACTCAGATTGACTATGGCCCATGTTTCCACATCCATAACAAGTTTTTCATGACCTAACCTAGGGCCTAGTCGTAACATGATGATCAAAACACCGAAGGTCTCCAACCAAGCCTCTTAACATATCATAAGCATGCATAAGGTAAAGTAAAGAGGAAATAACATAGGAAAGAGTCTATAACATATTTCCAACAATGCCTCTACCAAATCAACAAGTGAGGGGGCTAAGACATGTCCCTAACTCACCATTAATATAAATGTAACAAATTCTTTGAAAGAAAGAAACAACTCAAAACTAGTCCTTGATAGATGATGACTCACCAAAACTCTACCAGATAGAAGCTCAACTAGCCACAAGTAGGATTGTGATCCTCAACTCCTACATTATATAAAAATGTAGGCAAAAATATGCATTAGTATGTTTGAATGTACTAAGTATGTGGGTGTGCCATGTAATATAAATCATAGGAGGCAATGATCAATTAACATACATAATAAGAGGATAGGTAAGGTCATGAGAAAACCATAATGATCGAAGCAATTAATAGACATAGTAAGGACTGTTGGTTGTGTTTGTCTATGCAGGTACTCCAAGAGGTCTAACCACCTCAAAACAAAGACCAACAAGCAGCCCAGGGAACCTGCAGCCATCAGCTTCAGCAACCTGCAAATTGCCAGGTTTGTATGCTTTCCTTTTGGTTGCTTGTGCAGGTTGCAAATACAGAAATTGAGGAAGCCAGCTGCAACAGAGGAATGACACCACAATCAGCATTTTTGGAACTGTTCTTGGAATTGTGTGTTTGTTTGGTTGTTTGCTTCTTTGTTTATGCAGGCTGTTGGAGATACAGTCCAGGTGGAACTCCAACAACCTCATAGACAACATCCAAGAACCAACAACAATATCATGAGTGGATGTAATATGTCACATCTCCATCAAATTCATATACATACTGAGGGAACACAACACCAAACAACTGCTCAACCACATACCAAACAACAATTCAACCACAGAGCTGAAGCTGAAAGTGCAAAATTGCAAGATGAAGCTCAACAGCATCAGCAACAACAGATGCCAAAACTAACACACTCCCATGTACCTCCAGAATTGGTTGCTTGTGTATGTTTCTGGTTTTGTCTGACTGTCCAGCCTCCGTAGCTGGTAATCATGATACTGATACAAAGGCATACTTCACATGGATTTACTTGGTACGACAAGACTAAGAAGAGCAAAGATGAAAAGAATTTCCCATCCCATGCGAGATAGAAGTTTCGTATACTTGTTCTTCTTCAATGTAGCTATGTCTGGTACGTAGCATAGTTGGAATAGGACTAGTGTAGGTTACTTTTCTTTTTTCTCATGGAAGGGGAGAGTCTCCCTCATTTATACTTTCATAGTTAAATTGTACCGGGAGGAGTCCTCTCACAGGTTTACTGCTTTCTAGTTATAGTTAGTCTCTTTTTGTACCGGGGATGAGTTAGCCGACCTTAATAGGTTAGCCGACTTATGAACCACCATAGGATCGGAGGTAAGGTTTATGTCCCCCTCCTTGTATTTTTATTTTGATTAAAAAAAAAAAAAAAAAAAAATTAATAGACATAGTAAAATCATTAAAGATCATAGAGAGAATATACATATGTGGGATAGAACCATAACTGACAATAATACCATGCGTGCTATAACATGGAATCTTGATGTCTCCCTATACAATGGAAAAAGGTGAATCTACTTGGCAAGGTAGACTATACCCCGCTAGATGGGTCATGTACATAGTCTATATATGTGGATACACTAGCTAGGACAAAGGGATGTACCATGTTAGCACATAGTTATGAGATAAGAGACTTTAAATAAGGACCCCGTAGGTTGAGCCTCCACCTCAAGTCAAAATTTAGTGCTAAGTCAAATCCCACAGAATACAAAACATAATAATCATACTTAACATATATCATAAACTTGTTCATAAACTTCATAATTCATAGATTATCTCATTTCATGTCATACTTGCAATGTGACTAAAAGCCTTTCAACATCACAATATACTACTTGCATAATTTATGTCATTAGGTTCTAGGTCATCAATTAAGGATCCTATTCTTCATAACTTGTATGAAATTCATAATTTGAACATAATTAAAATCCATGCTCATAATTCATACTTGAATTTAGAGTAAAACTCATAAACATAGTCATTTTGATTGAAAACCATGGAATACTTGAAAATCATTATACTTTATGATCATAATTCATGTATATCACCATTGAAAATAACTTTAGGCATGGGCATTCATAATTCAACTTAAAATTATGCAATTCATGTAGAAACATACTTATATTGATTGTTGATAACAAAATAAAATATAACTGAAATAACCCAATACAATTCATAAAACAAGGGCTATAAACCCAATTGAAATTAATGAGATTTTGAGTAAAAACCTTGGGATTCCATGAGTGAAAGGAATCCATGGATCAATCCCCATATATCTTGCTAAATTGACCTTGAAATTGAGAGAAGAAGACTTGTTCTTGAAGAAACTCTAACCAAAACCTTGATGAAGGAGATGATCTCTTGAGGAAACCTTGAGAGAGAATTCTAAAAGTTGGTTGTGAGATAATGAGGGAAAACAATAGGCTTAGGAGTATTTAGAACAATTACATAATGAATCTAGTCCCAAAAATGTACACATGTATTAATGAAAAAAATAGGGAATGACTGAAATACCCTTTATTTAATTAAACACTAGGAATACACGGAGTGCCCATCATGGTTCATGGTGATCACCACGGCCCGTGGTGGTGTCCTTGTTTCTTGACTTGAACTTAAATATTGGGGGTTGCAGGGAGCAGTTTCAAGACTTCCTCCATGGAGACCTTCACGATCCATGGAGTTTATCATGGTCTGTGGAACATGGGGTGGTATAGGACATGTAGAGTGGTCTGCAGGAGTGACCACCTAGGAACCTATCTTGGTCTGTAAAGGGCTACATTGCCCATAATAGTGAGGCATGGTCCCTGCCTCAGGATCATTTTCTGAGGTCTCAGGGGAGGGGTCACCAAGGAAGGCACCACGACCCGTAGTCCCTTGTCATCATCCTTTTGTTGCAGGACTGAGTTTCAGAACCACCACCATGGTGGCTCACCATGAGCCGTGGTGCTGACTATGGCTCATGATGGCATTCGTGGTTATCACTTGGTGCCAAAAAGCTGCATTACTCTGAGATGTCATCTTTTGTTCTTATTTTCTGACTTTCCAAATTCATTGGTCTTACATTAAACCAAGACGTATAGCGACTAAATTAAACCTCTTAACAATATCCAATAAGGTTTTCCTCTCATTAGCATTAGAACTTTGAGAGTAAGGATTGAAGAGAAGGAGAAAAGCTAGGGTTCAAGGATTTCAAGCCAAGACTTCAATTTTTGCTTAATTATTCTTCATTCCAGGTATGTAAGTCTATTAGAACGTTGGACTAAGTTAGTCCTCGTGCCCTACATCTTCATACAATCAAGTTAAGCTTTGAGTTTGAATTTCAATTCTAATAAAGTAAATTCTTGATTATCTATATTATTCCTCAATAAATTTTTGTTTGTATAATTGATTACACTTTGATATGTTAAGTCTTTGAGATTATGGTATAATGTTGTATTCATAGGAACCCTAGTTGAGTTTTGAATTTAATATTTTATGCATTATTTTGAGTTAAAGAGTGATTTATTTCATCTTTTAATTGATAAAACATTTGAGCATGAGTTGAGTTTTGAGAAGTCTCTTAATGATTATTTTGAGTATTGGTATTTTGAGTATAAATGAGTTGACCACTAATATATTTAAAACATCTCTTTTGGAATTGAGTTTGCAAGTAAATTGTGTTCTTACATGCATTCATTGAGTTAAGAAGAGTTAAGATGTGAGTTAAGTCCAAAAGAGACTAAATGAGATTAATGTGTAAATGTACTCACTTGAGATATGAGCATGAAAATTATATTTTTTGGGGTAGTATTGAGCACCAATTTGGGTAAGAGTTTAGATAACTTAAACCCCATAAACAACATAGAAAGCATAGGATAGGATCGTGACGGTTTATTAGGGAGACTCTTTATCTTCGTTGAGGGCTTTAGTATGAATCCATGAGATGAGTTTGCGTCCTTTACCCTAGCAAGGTATTGAATGTCTATGGAAATGACACCAGTTCATTGTATCATCACACCCTTATAAATGATGGTTGTCAGTTAGATAAACTTCCCAAGAAGTAAAGTATTACATTTTCATATACTCACTTATATCATTATTTCATGTATTTTAAAGCATTTGTTTTATTATATTGCGTGCTTTATTTAGTTGAGATATATTCATATTGAGTTCCTTGAGTTGAGTATCTTGAGTAAGTTTCTTTTTAGCTATTTTACATACTCATACATTCCATGTGCTGATGCCATTTGGCCTACATCATTTTATGATGCAGACATAGGTGATAAACACCCTCAACAGGCGCATCATTGAAGATTAGTTTTTCCATCCAACATTGTGGTAAGACCTCTTTTCATTCTGAGGTGCTCTTAGTATTTTGAGGTAGCCATGGGCCTGTCTTAGTACCTATTCCAGAGTCAGAGTTAGAGGCTTTATAGACTAGTCAGATATTATTGGAGTTATCAGTTTCATTCATTTGAGTTATGTTTTGAAAACTTTGAATATTTCTATTATATATATGTTTGAGTTTTGAGACTTCAATTTAGAAATTTAATTTCTTATATTTTGGTTATGTCCATTTGAGTACTTTGTGAGTTAAAGTCTTCCACTTAGTGAGTCAGCCAGACCAAGGGTTCCCTTAGGAACCAACAATAATTTTTTGAGTGCTGGTCATACTGAGGGTATAGACTCGGGGCATGAGAGTCATACAACCCATGATTTAAGCACACAATCACTTTGTTGTTAAACTCAACCTATACTTCATGTGTAGATTCACCTAGCATTTGCTCAAAGTTGTAGATTTCATCCCTCAATTTGACCATTCACGTGGGTGGAAAATATCTTTAAGAAAGGATCTCTTCAACTCATCCTAATTAGTCATTGAACCTTGAGGTAACTCCACAATCCATGTAGTACCTTCACTGATAAGGTAAAATGGGAATAATCGCGGTAAAATTGACTCTTGGCTTGTGTATCTTGAAAAGAAGACACACTTCCACGAAATTCTGCAAGTGTTCTTTTGCATCCTCAACCACATTGCCTCTAAAAAGCCTTTTATTTGAAACAAGTTTATCATAGGATCGATGATTTGAAATGCCATATTCCCCACTTCCAGAGGTAAGAGGATTGCTCCAGCTACACCTATCTCCGCAGGTACTTCATTTGTGGTAAACATAATTTCAAAGCCCGCATCTCCTATTCTTTCTTTATCAACTGCTTGCTCCATTTTTGCCTTGTTTTAGGTAAGCAAAAAAGCCAAGCAACATATAACAAGAACATAAATTTCACACTAGTTTGAATAGAAATATCAATCAAAGACGATGGTTAACCAGTCCCCGACAGCGATGCCAGTTTTGATGATACACTCAACTATGTCTTATGTTGCAGAGCATAGGTGGTCGTTTACAAAATAATACTAACTGATTAGGTCGGGGTCAAACTTCAAGGACTGGTATATAGGACTCCTCTTCAATTGATTCGTCAATTCAAATATGATAGCATTTATAGTTCTCAATAAATAATGATCTATAAAATTGGGGGTTTAGCTAAAAACTATAATTTAGTACTAACAAGTATTGAAAACAGGGATTTAACATCACTTAACCAATCAAGGAATGAAAAGGACTAGGGGTGTGTGCATAATAATTGGGGTTTCAACTCGAATAGGCTAAGATTAACCTCAATAAAATACGTTGATAAATGAATAGTGTTAGGTCTAGGCTACACTTTGAAAATCTCCCAAACTATAAAGCGTATATCCCTCGGTTTCTTTCGAACATAAAGACTCTTCAAATAAAATACCAAACATTTCTTGAATAGATGGACAATCCCTACATCACATCATTAAATGAAGAAACTCCTGGACTATCTCATCACTAGATCAAATCAATAGAGTTAATCTAACTAGTCCCCATTATTGATTCTTACCCAACTCTATTTTGCTTTCCTAAGCCAAAATGAGTTGGAGAGCTCAATCACTATTAGCAACCACCAATCTTTTATTAAAACTTCAAGACAACACTAGATCTATGTCATACAAACAATTTTAGGAAAGATTAATCAAAACCTATTTGGGGTTTTATACCCTTAGTAAGCACAGACACCTCTAGCTATGGATTTAGCAACTCATAAAATAAGGATTGATGAAGAAAATCTGAATCCAAGCCTTGGAATGTACATTATTGAAGGTTTCTTCTCTACTATGCTATGAGTTTGTTATACCCTGCACTTTTGTACCTTGAAATGTGATCCTAACCTTCTTGAAAGTAGCCATGTGACCCCTACTCTCTATACACTTATAAAATAACTCTAAGGAAAGGAAAATGAGATACCCCATAATAAGGAAGATTGGAAATAGGGCTATAAGAATCCGGAAGGAGTTGGAGGCCAAGTAATGGGTCGTATGACTCGATCTATTTGTGTAAGCTACCAACTTGGATGTCCTAAGTAATTAAGCTACTTGAGTACACGTCGAGCTTAAGTAGCAAAGAATACATAGTCTCTTAAAGTAAGATGAGATTACGAACCCACGAAAAAAAAAGCAAGCAGGTGACAAGTAGGTGACGCACCTACTTGGGCTAAGTAGGTGACTCACCTACTTGGGGTGGACCCCACGCTTCCACATAGAAGCTTTGGATTGGTTGTATGGTTGAGGTGGCACCTTAGGGGGATGCCATGTGTAACCCCTAGGGGGATACCATGTGTAACCCCTAGGGGGCTGCCATGTGTCACACCCAAAGAAAGGATATATATGCTTATTCTTATGACTAAGCTTTCATTTTAAGCATTTTGGACTTGGAAAAGTTGAGAAAAAACTTGAGGAAGAGAAGAGAGAGTCATTAAAACATGACAATAATTTAAGAGTTTAAGTCTAATGAGTTGGTAAAATACCGAATCATCACTCATAATATGAAGCTACTAAAATTTCAAAACTCTAAAGATTGATCTATGATATCTCTATATGGCCTATAGATTAATCTGCGATCCATAAAATAGGGTTTTAGAAAGATCAGGGAAGATGTCCGAGTTCAAGGCTTTTAGCTTATGAGGCCCATCCACAACCCATAAAACTAACTATGACTAGTATAACTCACTTGTCCTATACAAGTCCAAATTTTTCCAAGTCTCTGAATTTACTTTATGACAGGTGTATATGATCTGTAAATAGTTCTATGAGCTGTAAACTCAGCTCGTAAATTACAAGCCTTAATTTTGATTTTTCTAAAGTCCATTTATGGATGTTTTTCGACGAGCGTTACTTTGAACTATGACCCATAAAAGATCCTCATAGATGCCCAAAATAGTGCAAATTTAAATTTTTCTACATTGTGCAACATGAATTGTACTTAGAGACTTTTGAGGTGTTACAAGAACATTTGTCCTCGAATGGAGTCTAACAAGACTGAAAAGAGTAGAAAAAAGATTTGCAACTCAATACTGAAAAGAAAAATATGAAAACTGATGGAGTGATTGAATCCAAGCTAAAACATGAATACTAATTTGATTTCATGAACATGCACGCATATTTAAACATGATAAAACTGATTGACATGCATCTGAAAGAGTTTCATGAAGGAAATATTACCTCATGTTAGAATTGAACTGGATGGAAAAAGATGAGGTAATTGGCCATTATATCAGCTTCGGCTTCTCAAGTAGCTCTCTTAAATAACTGATTCCTCCATAGGACTTTATTGAAGTGACTTCCTTATTCCTTTACGTTTGTAATAACCCTCAAGGTTATTTTTTATTTCTCCGATAATTTTAGTATTTAGAGCTTTTCTGTAGTGATCCCAAGTTATTTATAACTTGCTGACACTGATAATTTGGTTGCATAGTTGTTTGTTTGGATTTTATGCTCGATCCCTATTTTGGAGCTCTAGGAGTTTGAATGGTTGCATTCGGTCAAAAATCTAAGAAAATCACCTCAGAATGGAATTTTGACAATTCCATCAACTTCGAAATGGCCAAATTAGGCTAGTAGCATAGTTGGCATGAGTATTGAGAAAATCATTGTGACTTTGAGGTTCTTTAGCGCTTTAGCCTTTGAAATTTGGCATAAGGTTGACCTTGGTAAATATTCTTGGTAAACACACTTGGATTGAAATTCCATCATTGCAGTTAGCTCTGAAATATCAAGTTTGGTCTAGAATAGCCTTTCGTTCGTGTTTTGAGGATTCTGGTCTTATTTCCAGCCTCTTTGTAGAATTGGAAAAAATTATGCTTGGGTGTGGGACCCATATTTTGTCTAGATGACCTCATATGGAAATTTCAACAACACCATTGAGTCTGGAACATCGAATTTAGTGGGATAGCATAGTTTATTTGCATGCATGAAATTTCAAACGAATCTCGAGCACCTGACCAAAGTTGTAAAAATTTCAAAAAACCAGCTGATATGCATCAGTCAGTGCAGACCAATTTTGGTCTTTGTGTTCGCACCACCTAGGACATATTCACAGAAGACATGGTCCTTAGTCTTTGCATTTGAGGGAATGAGGCCGCGTTCACAAAGGGCTAGAGAATTGGCCTCTGCATTCGTGAGGTCCATGCATCATTCACGGAGCAGTGAAGGCTTAGCCTCTGCATTCGTGGACCTTTTTCTCTGTATTTGCGGAGAGCATTTCACTAGTCTTTTAATTAAGACTAATGACGTGAGGTAGCCCGAACCCCATTTTCATTTCTTCTATTTTGGGCACTAAGGAGCTCCAATTGTTAGGTTCGAGGAAGTGTGAAGATCATTGGTTTGAGGTAATTGCTTGCCTAAAGGGGCTGCCAAAGCTTAGCAAGGGATTTAATGGTAATTTGTTATTTTGGGTTGTTTTCTCCCATTTTGAGCATCTTTTGGTGCCCAATTTTGGGGTACAATCTCAATACTGCGTTTAGAACATTTTCATGGAGTCATTTTTTGGATTCCCACGTGTTTAGAACATTTTTACGAGCTGATCAACATTTTGATAGCGTGGAGGCATTTGGAGTTGTTTTTGGAGAGGAAAGCTACCAGGAAGTGGACTTGGAGTGCGTGTGTTCGGCTTTAAGTTAGGCTATGGTCTTCTTCCTTTTGATTGAGCTTCGTGAGGTATTATTTAGTATAAATTACTTGTTGTCTGTATTATGTGTGATTGGTTAGGCTTGATTCCTAGATTTTTGGTTCTTATCCCGGTGTGATCTTTAATTGCCTTTATGATATTTCCAGTCTAGTTGGTAAGATTGTTGATAATGCCTTAGTTTGGCCTTGTTTAGTCTATTTGAGGTGATTTATCATTGTTTATGATGGTTGGTGGATATGTGCCTTAGACTTGAGATGTGGTTTGATCCTTAGTGGTTATAGCCATTGTTGGTAGGATTTTATGAGACAGTATTCTTTAGTATTGTAGCAAACTTATGTTGGAGATGTGGCATAGTGGTTTTCACCCAGTTAGGCTTGCAAATTACTGTCGGATCCCATTTCTGAATTTAGAGCTTGTACTCCCTATGTTTCCTTATTGCCGATTGGTGGGACTAACTGTGGTTGTATTCCCGAGGTGGTATTCCCAGTTGGATATGGAGTAATTGATTGACTAGTTGAGAGCCTATTTCCTCATTTCATCCTCCTTGTTACCAGTTAGGGTTGAGTTCCCTTTTGGGCCTTGTGATTATGTTAGAGGAGTAAAGTTGAGATTTACGCCTTGATTGGAGGTCGATTGCATTTGTTAGCCTAGTTTTTCATGCTCTAGAGGGTAAGGTACTGGTTGCGTCATTATTGTAAGTGATTGTGCGGCTTATTTAGGTGCTGGTGATGGCATGTACTGCATTAGATAATTTCTTTCTCATGGATGTAGTCAACCCCAGTGCATGCATTAGTTCGTGGCATTGCTTTGAGAAAGCTGGTGGTAACCCAAACTATTTTTTACTGATTTTTCTAAAATAAGGGGTCATACTACCTTTATTATTATGTTTTTCAATGGACTTGAGGCATCGAGGATACGCTCATTTTATTATATTGAATGAGGCATCGAGGATGAGTTCATTTTATGATTCTAGCCTAGTCGTAGAGATTTCTGTCCCTTTATATAAAGATTTGAGTTTTATCTCTAGTCACCATAATGGAGCAGACTTTGATGATAAGATATATAGATTGATATCAGTATTGATATAAGACCTATATCGGGACTAGACAGGTATATAGGGGCATTCCTGAGCCCCCATGGTGATCCTAGAGAGGTTCATGGGTCCTACTTCCTGGCCGAGACTAGAATTAGGTATATGTGTCATGGTATGAGACAGTTTGCACTGATGGTACTACTAGTTTTATTGCATGACTCTCATTCATATATGCATCGCATATCACCAACATAATTATTTGTACCTATCAGTAGTATGGGATGCCGTGCGGATTTACTTGTTTGTGAGTAAACTTCCTGGGCATATAGAGGCTTGGGAGGCATTGTCTTACTAATTGCGAACTTGTGGCGGTATAAAGGTGGCCTCTTGTTTGAAGGTAGTTACTGCCCTTGTTTTTATTTATCTAAATTTTTGTGCAGGGATTTAGTTGATGCGGTTTTTTGGATTTTATGTTATATTTGTGTTTACATAGGTTTGTAGGGTGTCACTTAGTTGTTCCCCCTTTCATAGTGTGTCTTTGTGTTTAGTTCTTGGGCTAGAACTACCAGGTACATATTTGGTTTCTTTGCCCATTTCCTATCTTCTCACTCTTTCTTATATCTGATGCTTCTTATTACAGGATTTTGTATTATTCTTGTTAGTTATATATGATATATACTTCTTGCTTACATATTCTTTATACTTACTTTAGCTTTAGATATCAATCGGTTGATGCCGACTGTGTGCAATGTTTTAGTACTCACACTACACTTCTGCACCCTATAGATTATAATACGAGTTTTCATTACTGATTTGGATATCGTGCGGAGAAACTCTTGTATTTTGGAGACTTGGGTGAGCTCTTGGAGTTTAGAGTTAACTATCTCCCTCTATTTTGGCTTAGACTAGTATTTATTTTGTATTTGAGATAGTCTGTATTGCTATTATTCTTATCGTATCTGCATAAGCCTTATATTTCTCTATTTAGTCCAGTGGCTCGACTACCGACTGATACCAGGTCTTGGGGGTTATCTTGTATTATTATGATTATTCTTGTTTCTTATTAGTATTATTACTATTATTTTCTTCTTTTCTTCTGCTTGTGATGGTCCGTTGCCTATAGTTCTGGACTGTGAGGTTAGGCTTACCTACTGGTGGGTTGATATTAGGTATCATCATGAATTGAGAAATTAGATCATGACAAAGTGGTATCAGAGCTTAAGTTCACAGGTATCACTGGTATAATAGAAAATTCCATGTTGAGTTCTGTGGATCGGTGCAGAGACTTTCGTATCCTATCTTTAAGAGGCTATAGGGCTTTTTAGAGAAATTTCATTCTTGATTCTTTATTATGTGAAATTTCTTCGATCAACCTCTAAATGCTTTCTTGGAATTCAATCCTCCTTAGATAGATAATACGATCTTTTCGATGGGGATTGCTAGTTCATTAGCACATACTACCCAGGCTTTGACAGTATCTATGACCACTTCGTCTTCTTTGGATACAACATTGGATATTTAGCACCTCGATAAGCATATGCCACAGGCAGGAGCAGTTTTTGGTGAATTGAGCAGTTCTCATCCTAGAGTTGGATCTATTGGTCCTAAACAAGGTTTTTTGCTAGTTTTTGAGTATATGATTGAGTTTCTGGAGTGGGCAAGATAGAATGCCACCCTTGTTTTCTACCGAGTGAGAGTTGATTTAGGGGTTTATTAATGAATTGATTTTGCTTCTCCACCTAGTATCACATCACTTGATAGTAGTGGGGTCTACTTTTCCCAAGGTGGCCAGTTATGTGAGGTCTATAGAGTATGCATATATGGAGACGTACAGACATAGAGATAGAAGATCCCGCCATTAGTACAATAGAGGTAACACCCCAATCCAAGGTAGGCAGCATCCTAGTGAGGGTCAGTGTCACTCTAGACTTATCAGACCAATAATGAGAACACCTCATGTTCTAGGTGGTCCTCTGATAGGTTATGGTACCCACGGTAGACAGAGTTTATGACAGACATCTCAGGTTTTGCTATCTGAGAATTTAGGTTTTGAGGCTCATACTAATTCAGCAGGTTCATCTCAGTAGGCTTTGTTCGGTGGAAAGTTTTATACATGTAATGAGTCGGGACATTTGGCTAGAGATTATCCCATAGTTATGTATCACAGGCGATAGGTTCGGCAGGATTGGGTTTATAGGGCTCAGGGATAGTCAGTTAGAGGTGGTACTCCGAGTATTGAAGTTAGTGGTATGGATGTTCAATTTGAGTCCAGGTGCATTGCATCCCATGCTTCTACAGGTCAGACAGAGGATGAGATTCAAGGTATCCATTATATTTGTTTGTAATTATTTCTTGGACCTTTCCTACTTATAGTGCTTGGGTGTTGGCGTCTTTGTACCAATCGGTGATTACTTGGCTTGTTAGGTTCATCTTGTGATTCTGGTAATTATTTTACTTGGACTTATGTGAGTGTGCTTATTTAGCTAAATTGCTTGCCTATTATTTTCTATGAAAACTTTGCTTGAAACTATGTGTATGTGTTAATCTCTCCTAGGTGATTTCTTTTAGTAGTGGATCATATTGGTGTTATTGTATATGCCAGTTGTGGTAGAGTTATACCTTGTGGATATTGCGCTTAATTGATTTCTCTAGGGGATTCTTGTTTAGCCATCCTAGAGTTTTCTTAATTTGGTCCTTTCCCCATTATAGTTTGCCCCTCCTAGTATGCTTAGCTGGTTTGAGGTTGCTACCGATAAAAGGGTGTGTCAGTAGTTTTGGCCCTTGTGGTGTACTGTATATCTTGTTCATGATTCTTTCTTTATGCGATTCGTGTTCTTAGTTCCTAAGGTGACGAAGTTAAGGTTTGCCCTTCAGATTTGTCTTGGTTGTCTTTTCATTGTAAGTTTGATGGTTAAGTTATCGATTCAGCTAGTTGTGTGACATGGTGTCTGATGGCTATGTTTGAGTTGAGAAGTCCAAAAATGGAATTAGCTTTGTTTATTCTAAGTATGGTGATGTTTTAGCTTATAGTGTCATGTAAAGAAGGTTCTATTGGGTTCATGGAAATGGTGGTCTTCTTATGCTTGTGACTAACCAACAGTTAGTGGGAAGGGATGATTATGGAGTGATAACGTTTATATTGATGAGTCTTGATTTATCAGAATTTTCTTGGTGTGCTCATGTGATTTATGGACTTTTGGGTGGTTGGCTAATACACTTCAAAAATTTTAGTCACAAGCTTATCTTACTTCACATCCAGGACTACCTTCAATCTCAGTAATTCCATGTTGTGCCTTAGTTCTGCCCATAAACTACAGTGGGTATGTTGATGGTTCAAAGAGTCAGATTGTTGATTTGGGCCTTTTGTTGGGGTGTGCTTTGACTAATTCAGACTTTGGCTTCTAAGGGTGAATAAAATTTCTCTTAGAAAGCTCAGCCTCAACATGGAGTTAGAGTAATTCGTGGAATCATCTCTTAGTTTCTTGTTAAGGGTATGAGGTTCACATGTGTCATTGTGGTTAGCTGGCAATGTTCCTTGTGGTGTATCTTGTCATGCTTCAGCTTCATTTAAGTCTCTTTTGGTAGGTTGATCTATTGACTTGCTACCTTTTGACTTAGCTTTCCTTGAGTTTGAGTAGCTAGCTCAGAATTGCACTGACGAGTTAACTTCTGGTAATTACTGCGATGGTTTGGTTCCATTGGGTCACTTTTGGCAGATGTAATATGCTAATAAATTGCTTATTGGGTCGGCTTTTCCCCTGGATTGGTGGGTTACTTAAATTTTCACTCGTGGAGTGGTATATGGACTCATGGCCTTAGTTCAATTGATTTTGGGGTTAGATTCTCATATTGGATCAGTTTTCTAGAAGTTTCACTAGCAGCAAAGCGACATTGGAGCTGGTCTTAGTGCGATATTTCTACTCGAGGATTTGGTTGTCCTTTGGAGTAGCCTTTTCAGTTTTGAAAGATAGACTTAAGACTAAAGTTATTGGTTTTGGGAGTCATTAGATTTGAACAATGGGTTTTGTGCCTTGGGCTAAGTTGATTATCTTGAGTTTTTGTCGTTCTTCGATGTTCAGGTGGTGCTTTCATGTCCTTAGTGGTTAATTGGAAAGTGTTCAGACGATTCTGAGAATTGTTACTATGGTTTAGGATGGGTAGGATATCCATGATGACTAAGAGTCTTGAGTTTGGAGTATAAATCAAAGATTTCGACTTTGGAGTTATTTAAAATCTTCTCTCATTGTTAGTCAACTAATTCCGAGAAATTTATGTGGTTTTGGTTTATCTCGAGTTAGTATGTTGCACTCAGTAGAGTTTTTTCTACTTGGGTGGAAGTCAATATCAAAAGAGAGAAATTAGAAGTTGGTTTGAGTAATAAAGAAGAAAAGTGAAATTGAGAGTTTTCTCTTAGCCTGAGTTCTGGATTAGCGTTGTCCAACCTGAGAAGGTACCTGTAGGTCTAATAGAGCTTGCGGGCATAGCTTTCTAATATTTTTGTGCCCTTTGGTTCTTTTCTACCCTTTGACTTTCAAGGACGAAAGTCCTTTTTGTAGTGGATGTTGTAATGACCCTCAATGTCATTTTTGTCTTTCATTAATATTTTTAGCATTTAGAGCTTTCCTGTTGCGACACAACTCATTTATGACTTGTTGGCACTGATAATTTGGGTTTTATGCCCAATTCCATGTTTTAAAGATCTTGGAGTTTGAATGATTAACTTCAGTCAAAAAGCTAGGAAAATGACATCAGAATGGAATTTTAACAATTCTAATGACTCAAGAATGGCCAAATTAGGCTAGTAGCATGGTCGATATGAGTATAGAATAAATCAGTGCGAGTTTGAGCCTGTTTAGTGCTTTACCCTTTAAAATTTGGCCTAAGATTGACTTTGGTCAATATTCTTAGTAAATACGCTTGGATTGAAATTCCATCAGCGCGGTTAGCTCCTAAATATCGAGTTTGTTTTATAACGACCTTTTGTTCATATCCCAAGGCTTCTGGTCTCATTTCTAGCCTCCTTGTAGAATTGGCAAAAATTATGCTTGGGTGTGGGACCCATATTTTGTTGAGATAACCTTGGATAGAAATTTTGAGTGCACCATTGAGTCCAAAACATCAAATTTGGTGGGGTAGCATAGTTTGTTTGTGCGCACAGGATTTCAAACGAATCTCGAGCACCCCATCGAAGTTGTGAAAATTTCTAAAAACTAGCTGATATGCATATGTTGGTGCAGATCAAATTTAGTCTTCGCATCCACGCCACCCAGGCCGTGTTCGCGGAAGCTATGGTCCTTTTTGCAAAGTCCATGCTGCGTTAGCAGAGCAGTGAAGACTTGGCCTCTGCGTTCGCGAGGTCCATGCCGCATTCGCATATCAGTGAAAGCCTAGCCTCCGCTCTCGCGGACCTCTTTCTATGCATTTGTGGAGAGCAATTCACTAGTCTTTTAAGTAAGACCAGTGACACGAGGTAGTCTAAACCCTATTTTCATTGCTTCGATTTTGGGAGCTAGGGAGCCCTATTTTGGGAGATTAAAAGTGTATTTGGTTTGTGGGAGTCGTGGATACGTGTTGGTATGTGTCACTTAGTTGTTCCCCCTTTCGTAATGTGTTGTCTTGTTTAGTTCTTGGGTTGGCACCATGAGGCACGTATTTGGTTTCTTTGCTCATTTTCTATCTTCTCACTCTTTTTTATATCTGTTGGTTCTCATTGCAGGCTTTCATATTATTCTTATTAGTTACTTGTGATATATACTCCTTGCTTACATGTTCTTTATACTTACTTTATCTTTGGATCTCAGTCGGCCGATGCCTACTGTGTTCCACTTGTTGGTACTCATACTATACTTTTACATCCTGTGGATCATAGTACAAATTTTCATTACTGATTTGGACATTGTGAGGAGAAACTCTTGGATTTTAGAGACTTGGGTGAGCTCTTAGCGTTCATACTTACCTATCTCCCTCTGTTTCGTCTTCGAATAGTCTTTATTTTATATTAAGAGATAGTCTATATTGCCATTATTAGCATCGTATCTATATAAGCCTTTTATTTCTTTATTTAGTCTAGTGGCTCGACTAGCAACTCATACCAGGTCTTGGGGGTTATCATGTTGTATTGTGATTATTCTTGTTTCTTATTAGTACTATTACTTTTATTCGCTTCTTTCCTTCCTCTTTTCATGGTCCTTTGCCTATGGTTTCAGACATTGGGGTTAGGCTTACCTATTAATGGGTTGATAGTAGGTGCCATCATGACTTAAAAAATTGGGTCGTGACACTTATGAACCTACAATATTGAATCTCAACTGGAACCTCTTCGTAAGATAGAATGTCAGTCACACCAACACTCCCTAAAGGCACAACTATAGTCGGATCACCAATGCACTTCTTCAACAAGGACACATGAAACACTGAGTACATTGATTCTAACTCTGCGGGCAATCCAACTAATAGGCTACCTTACAAAAATGCGTCATAATTATGTAAAGGCCAATTTATCTAGGACTAAGCTTTTCTTTTCTTACCATATCTCATCACCCAGTTTATTGGCGAGTTTTTTATATAAACCCAATCATCAATTTTGAATTCAAGCTCTCTTCTCCTCATATTTGTGAGGATTTCTACCTACTCTGGGCAGTTCTCAATCTCTCTCTAATAATTCAATTTTTCCATAGCCTTATGAATCGATTCTGACCTTATCAAAGACACTTCACTATAAGATCCCAAAAGTCGAAAAAGTTTGATCAAAAAGGGAAACTCAAGAAAAATTGACTGACCCCAAGTCTATGAGTTATTCTATGACTCATATGGACTTTTACAGGTCATATAGACGAGTTATGGATAAGATTTTAGGTCTAGAAACTTGAATAAGGCAAGATTAAGGTTGACGAGTCACTTACGACTTATAGGAATAATGATGACTCATAAAAATGAGTCGTGGTGAAACTTCAGAGACCTTCAAACTTTCAAGTTTCTCAGACCTGCAAGACGAGTGGTTTTAATGACTTGTAAGGAAGACTATGAGTTGTAACCATGAGTCGTAACTAAAGTCCAGAGGACCCTAATTCAGGGTTTCAACAGACCTGTAGGACGAGTCCAATCAATGACTCATAGAAGTGAAAACGAGTCGTAGACACGACTTATATAGAAAGTTCAAAGACTTATTTCTCAAGTTTTTTTTGGGGCCTGCAGGACAAGTCGTTCCTATGAGTCGTCACTGCTTCTATGATTTGTAGAACTCGGTCGTAGGATTGCCCAACTCAAAATTTAATGAGGGGTATTTTGGTATTTTTCCTACATTCTAATAATGTACGTGGATGTTTTAAGGACTAGATTCATTAAGTATTATGTCCTAAATACTCCTAAACTCTTTTTATTCTTTCATTATTTCCCAAACCACTTCTAGACTTCTCTCCAAAGGTTCCTCAAGATTTCATCAAGCTTTGGTTAGGGGTTCTTCAAGATCAAGCCTTCTTTCTCAAATTTAAGCCCAATTTAAATCAAGGTATTTGTGGATTAATCCATTGGCCCTTCCACCCATGGAGTCCAAGGTTTACTTCAAAAATCTCATGAAATCTCATTACTTTTAAACTCTAATTTTGATGAATTATGTTGGGCTATTTCAATTACATTTTTTAAACCATTACTAGTGATCATTATAAGTCTGTTTCTACGTAAATTAGATAATTTCAAGTTGAATTATGAATGCCCATACATGAAACTATTTTCTGTGATGAATTACACGAAGTATGGTTATGAAGTTCAATGATTTCAAAGTATTCTATGGTTTTCAATCAATTGATTAAGCATATGAGTTTTACTTTAAATTCAAGTATGAATTATGATTATGAAATTCAATTATGATCAAAGTATGAATTCCATGCAAGTTATGGAAAAGGTGACCAATGTGGTGACATAGGAACCTCATGATATGAATTATTCAAGCATGATTTATAATGTGGAAGGCCAATACTCACATTGCAATTATATTATAAAATAAAATACTCTATGAATTTCAAACCTATGATCATGTCTATGATATATATTCATAATGATTTTTATGTTCTATATGTATTTCGTGAGATTTGACTTAGCACCGAGAAGACTTGAGGTGGGGGCCCTACAAAAAGCCTTAATAGCAGCCTCAAGTTCTTTATATTACATGCCACCATAGATTTACCTTCATGGCTTAGCTAGTGGATCTAGATATAGCGTATATAAATGACCCGCCTAGCAGGGTAGAGTTTATCTTGGCAAGTAGATTCCCCTTTCTTCCATTGTATAGGGAGACATCAGGATTTCATGTTATAGTTTGCATGGTTTTACTATCGGTTATGGTTCCTATTCCATATATGTATATGATCATCATGTTATTTTATGATTTTCAACTAAGTCCTTTAAATGTTTTGATCATCATGATGTTCTCATGGATTTACCGATCCTATTTATTATGTACATGCTTGATCATTGTATCTTATAATTTATATTGCATGTCATGCCCACATACTTTATACATTCAAATGTACTAACACATATTTGTTGCCTACATTGTCTCATAATGTAGGGGTTTAGGTTGAGGATCATATCCATACACGTGGCTAGTTGAGCTTTCTCATCGATGAAGTTGTAGTGAGTCCTCATCTATCTAGGAATAGTTATGAGTTATTTCTTCTTACTTTAAAAGACTTGATTATGTTCCTTTTTGAGGGTGTGCTAGGGTGTTGGTTTAGTCCCATCCCATTTTTCATTACTAGAGGCATGTGTTGGACAAATTATGTAGAGTCTATGTAGTCAGATTATATTCCCTTTACATTTTATGTTAGACTCTTTCTTATGCTATGTTCAATTTTATTTTACCTTATATATGCTTTATGATATGTCAAGATTCCTTGTCTAAGACCTTTGGGGTTTCGATCACCGCATTATGACTAGGCTCTAGGTTAGGTCATTTCAAACTTGCTTTCAGAGCACAAGGTTTAAGATGTCCTAGGGTGTCCGACATGTTGGGTCATGTAGAGTCTTATTCATGGATATGAAGTGCTCCATATTTATTTATAAGAGGCTATAAGATATTTTAGGAATCCTCACTTCTTTTATGATCTATGTCGTGCGATATAGTATGTTCTAAGGTTTCATTTCCCTAACATTTGTTCTTTGCGATTTTTCAGAAAAATGCCTCCAAGAAGACCACCTTTTCCAAGAGGGATCAATGCTAATGAATCCCAAGTTCCTCTGGCTCCTCAAGGCAATGTTTCTTTGCCCGAGAAAGTGAAAAATGCAGAGTACTGAACTGTTTTTACCCTGCTAGCGCATGTTGTGGCCAACCAAGGGGTTGGAGCTCCTCCTAAAGTTCCTACTCTGGCTTCTAAAGTGAGGGACTTTGCAAGAATAAAAACTTCCAAGTTCCATGGTTCGAAGTTGATGAGCACCCCCAAGAGTTCATTAATGAGGTTAATAAAATAGTGAGTATCATGGGGGTGACTTTGAAGGACAAAGCGGAGTTGGCAGCTTACCAACTTAAGGGTGTTGCTCATGTTTGGTACACTCAATGGATGTTGGAGAGAGTAGACGAAGGTCCTATTGAATAGGAAGCCTTCAAAATTGCTTTCCTTGATCTCTTTTTCCTCTTGAGCTAAGGAAAGCTAAAGTGTTGGAGTTCATTAACCTTCGACAAGGCAATATGGGAATGAGGGACTATGCCCTTAAGTTTACTAAGCTATCCATGTATGCTCCTTCATTGATTGCCGATCCACGTGCCTGAATGAGTCAATTCATATCAGGGAAGTCCGACTTGGTTTTTAAGGAATTTCGTACCGCTATGCTTGTTAATGAGATGAACATATCTTGGCTTATGAATTTTGCTGAACAATTGGAGGAGTTTTTGGATAAGGGTTTTATAAGACTAAGTATTTTATCATGGGGTGCTTCCATGTTGTTTGTTAGGAAGAAAAATAGGTCGCTCCGAATTTGTATAACTACCAGTAATTAAATAAGGTCATCATAAAGAACAAATATCCAATTCTGAGGATAGATAACTTATTCGACTAATTACAAGGAGCAAGTTACTTTACAAAGATTGATCTCTATTTCGGTTATCAACAACAAAGGGTAAGGGAGTCTGATATTCCTAAGACAGTGTTTCGAACAAGATATTGTCATTTTGAGTTTCTAGTCATTTCGTTTGGGTTGACTAATTCTCCTGCTATTTTCATGGATTTGATGAATCATATTTTTAAGCCATACTTAGATATGTTTTAGTGGTGTTTGTTGATGACATTTGATTTACTCTCGGAATAAAGAGTATGGGTCACTTAAGAATTGTGTTGCAAACATTGAGAGACAAGAAACTATTTGCCAAGCTTAGTAAGTGCAAATTTTGGGTAAGGGAAGTTGCATTTCTTGTCCATGTGGTGTCCGGTGATGGGATTAAGGTTGATTCAAAAAAAATGAAGGCGGTAAAGAATTAGCCTAGACCATTATCTCCTTCGCCCGTTAGAAGTATTTTGGTCTTAGCTGGATATTATAAGAGGTTTGTTAAAAGGTTTTCATCTTTTTCTTTTGCTTTGACTAAGTTGACTCAAAAGAAGGTGAAATTTCAATAGTCGAAAGAATATAAGAAGAGTTCTCAAATATTAAAGGATCGTCTTACGTCAACTCTTATTTTGACATTGCTCGAAGGTTCAGATGGGTTTGTTGTTTACTGTGATGCCTCAAGTGTTTATTTGGCTTGTGTTTTGATACAATATGGTAAGGTTATAGCCTATGCTTCTAGGTAACTTAAGGTGAACGGAAGGAATTATCCAACCCATGATATTGAACTTGCGGCAGTTGTATTTATTTTGAAAACATGGAATTATTATCTTTATGGGATGCATGTTGATGTTTTTACCGACCACAAGAGCTTGTAATATGGGTTCACCAAAGGGACTTAAACCTTAGACAAAAGATATGTCTTGAACTTCTAAAGGATTATAACATGAGTGTGTTGTACCATCCGAGTAGGGTAAATATTATAGCCGATACTCTTTGTCGGTTGTCCATGGATAGTGTTGCATATGTTGAGGAAGGTAAGAGGGAGTTGGTTAAATATTTCAATAGATTAGCATTTTTAGGTGTGCATTTCTTTGACTCCAATGATAGAAGTGTTCTTGTACATAATGGCTTAAAATCGTCTCTTGTGCTAGATGTTAAGGCCAAATAAGGCAATGATTTGGTATTTGTTGAATTAAAGAAGTCGGTTGCTAAAAAATCCATTGAGGCTCTGTCCCAAGGGGGAGTTGGGGTGCTATGTTACCAAGGTCATTTGTGTGTTCCTAATTTTTATAGGATAAGAGAGTTGATATTAAATGAGGCCCATAGTTCTCGGTATTCAATTCATCCGAGATCCTCCAAGATGTATCATGATTTGAGGGAAGTGTATTGGTAGAATGGCATGAAGAAGGACATAGCGGGGTTTGTGTCTAAGTGTCTTAATTGTCAACAAGAGAAAGTTGAGAATAAAAAACTGGGAGGTTTTAGCTCAAGACATTGAAATTCCTACTTTGAAGTGGAAAGATGTGAATATGGACTTTGTGATGGGTTTGCCTCGTACTAGAAGACAAAATGATTCTATTTGGGTCATTGTGGACAGAATGACTAAATCGGCATATTTTCTACCAGTTAAGACTTCCTATGTTGTCGAATACTATGCTAAATTCTACATTCGTAAACTTGTGAAACTTCATAGTGTTCGTTTATCGATTATATTAGATAGAGGTA
The DNA here is from genome assembly GCF_947179165.1 of Solanum dulcamara. Classification (NCBI taxonomy): domain Eukaryota; kingdom Viridiplantae; phylum Streptophyta; class Magnoliopsida; order Solanales; family Solanaceae; genus Solanum; species Solanum dulcamara. The sequence goes on along the minus strand of NC_077237.1, from coordinate 47,946,734 downwards.
TTCAATTCACTTCACATTTTTGGAAGTAATTTCAAAAGGGTCTTGGTACAAAAGTTAAGTGAAGTACCACTTTTCATCCTCAAATCGATGGAAAAGACGAAAGAAACATCCAAACTTTGGAAGATATGTTGAGAGCATGTGTCATTGATTTGAAAAGAAGTTGGGATGAGCATTTGCCATTGATTGAGCTTGCGTATAATAATTGTTATCACTCTAGCATCCAAATACCTCCTTTAGAAGAATTATACGATAGAAGATGTAGATCCCCAGTGGGATGGTTTGAAGTGGGTGAGATGGCATTGATTAGTCCTTATCTGGTAGTTGATGCAATAGAGAAAGTAAGGCTCATAAGAAAGAGATTGAAGTCAGCCCAAATTCGTCAAAAGTCCTATTCGAACATTAGAAGAAAAGAGATTGAATTCAATGTGGATGATTGAGTATATTTGAAGGTTTCACCTATGAAGGGTATAATGCATTTTGGTAAGAATGGGAAGTTAAGTCCTAGATACGTAGGACCTTATAGAATACTAAAACGTATTGGTAAAGTGGCATAAGAATTAGATTTTCCATTTGAGTTGGCTATGGTTTATCCGGTATTTCATGTGTCAATGTTGAGGAAATTTGTGGTTGATCCAAACTCTATTGTGCCATTAGAATCTATGAACGTTGAAGAGAATTTGACTTATGGGGAGGTTCCAATGGAAATCTTAGACTGGCAAGTGAAAATATTAAGGAGTAAAGATGTTGCGTCCGTCAAAGTGTGGTGGAGAAATCAACAAGTAGAGAGTTCCACATGGGAAGCAGAAGCGGACATTATAAAGCGTTATCCATATATATTTCTTTCCACTCAAGCCTAAGGTACTATGTTATTCACGATCCAATCGATTATAATCCTACATAATCAGTCGCTCTTATTTATTCATATGCATGCATGTTCCTGAAGGTTGATTTTTAATTATGATTTATGTTGAGTTGAAATATTCACGTTTTATACATGTTAAAGTGTCAATATGTTCATGATGGGTTTCTAGTCCTCTTTCTATGTCTTTCCTATGTTAAGTTAATCTCATTCGAGGACAAATGCTTCCAAGGAAGAGATATTGTAAGACCCCAAAAGTTGAAAAAGTTGGATTAAAAAGGTAAACTCAAGAAAATTTGGCTGACCCTAAGTCTATGAGATGGTCTATGACTCGTAGGGACTTTTACGGGTCATAGAGATGAGTCTTAAACATGAGTTCAGGACTAGAAAATTGACTAAGGCAAGATCAAGGTTGTTGAGTCACTTGACGACTCGTAGGAACAATGATGACTCATAAAAATGAGTTGTGGTGAAACCTTAGAGACCATCAAATTTGTAGGTTTCTTAGACCTGCAAGTTGAGTGGTTTTGGATGACTTGTAAGGAAGACTACGAGTCATAACCATGAGTCTAACAAAATATCAGAGACCCTTATTACAGGGTTCCAATAGACTTGGAGGACGAGTCCAATTGACGACTCGTAGAAGTGTAAATGAGTCATAGACGCGACTCGTATAAAAGGTTCAGAGACTTTTTTCAAAAGTCTTTTTCAGGCCCTATAGGACGAGTTGTACCTATGACTCATCACTGCTTCAATGATTTGTAGAACCCAGTCGTAGGGTTGCCTGACTCAAAATTTAATGATGGGTAGTTTGGTATTTTTCCTACATTCTAATAATATATGTGGACGTTTTTAAGGACTAGATACATTAATTATTATTTCCTAAATACTCTTAAACTCTTTTTGTTCTCTCATTATTTCCCAAACAAGTTCTAGACTTCTCTCCTAAGGTTCCTCAAGAGTACATCAAGCTTTGGTTATTTCTTCTAGATCAAGCCTTCTTTCTCAAATTCAAGTCCAATTTATATCAAGGTATGGGTGGATTCATCCATGGACCCTTCCACACATGGAGTCCAAGGTTTACTTCAAATATTTCATGAAATCTCATTACTTGTAAACTTCATTTTTGATGAATTATGTTGGACTATTTTAATTACATTTTTTATCATTACTAATGATCATTATAAGTATGTTTTTATGTAAATTACATGATTTCAAGTTGAATTATGAATCTCCATGCATGAATATATTTTCTATGATGAATTACATGAAGTATCATTATGAAGATCAATGATTTTATAGTATTCTATTATTTTCAATCAAATTGATTAACTATATGAGTTTTACTCTAAATTCAAGTATGTATTCTGATTATGAAATTTAATTATGATCAAAGTATGAATTGCATGTAAGTTATGGAAAAGGTGACTTAGGGCCCTATGTGGTGACCTAGGAACCTCATGATATGAATTATTCAAGTAAGATTTGTAATGTGGAAGGCCAATACTCACATTGCAATTATGTTATGAAATGAGCTACTCTATGAATTTCAAACCTATGATCATGTTTATGATATATGTTCATTACGATTTTTATGTTATGTATGTATTCTGTAGGATTTGACTTAGTACCAAGCGGACTTGAGGTGGGGGCCCTACCAAAGCCTTAGTAGCAACCTCAAGTTTCTTAAATTGCGTTCCACCATAGGTTTTCCTTCATGCCTTAGCTAGTGGATCCACATATAGTGTATGTTCATGACACGCCTAGCGGGATAAAGTCTACCTTGGCAAGTAGATTCTCCTTTCTTTTATTGTATGGAGAGACATCAGGATTTCATATTATAGATCGCATGGTCTTATTCTCGGTTATGGTTCCTATTCCATACATGTATATTATCATCATGTTATTTTATGAGATTCAACTAAGTCCTTTAAATGCTTTTATGATAATGATGTTCTCATGGCTTTACCGATCCTTGCATCTTATGATTTATATTGCATGTCATTCTCACATACTCAGTACATTCAAACATACTAACACATATTTGTTTTTCCTATATTGTCTCATAATATAGGGGTTGAGGTTGAGTATCATATCCATACACGTGGCTAGTTGAGCTTTTTCATCGATGAAGTTGTGGTGAGTCCTCATCTGTCAAGGACTAGTTATGAGTTATTGATTTTTACTTCAAAAGACTTGGTTATGTTCCATTTTAAAGGTGATCTAGGGATATGTATTAGCCCCAACCCTTCTTTCAATAATAGAGGCATGTGTTTGACAAAACATGTATAGTCTATGTAGTTGGATTATATTCCCTTTAGGTTTTATGTTAGACTCTTTCTTATGCTATGTTCTACTTTATTTTACCTTATGTATGCTTTATTATAAGTCAAGAGGCTTGGTTGGAGCCCTTCAGGGTTTTGATCGTTATGTTATGACTAGGCCATAGGTTGGGTCGTGACATTCACTAACTTCAAATCCCCTTTAGGAGACTGACACCTCCTACCAAAAAGCACCTCAAATGAAGCCTCCTAAATACTTGAGTGGTAACTTTTATTACAATCAAACTCAATCAAAGGCAAATGATCATCCTAATTACCTTTAAAGTCGATCAACAAGCTCTCAACATATCCTCTAAGTTCTGAATATTCCTTTTGGCCTATATATGGATGAAAAGTTGTGCTAAGCTTAACTTGAATACCAAGGCCATTTTGAAACAATCTCCAAAAGTGAGATGTGAACTAGGTACTTTTGTTTGAGATGATGGATAATAGAACTCCATGCAATTTCACTATCTTTCGAAAGTAAGTCTAGCATAATCCTTGAATGAATAAGAAGTCATAAATGGAAGGAAATATACTGACATAGTCATTTGGTCTATAGTCACCCATGTAGAATCATGCTGTCGATACGTGCGACGCAAACCTGTGATGAAGTCTATATTCAAATCTTTCTACTTCTAAGTAAGAATACTCATATCATGTGTCCTACCGCCTGGTTTCTGATGCTCAACCTTAACTTGTTGCATTTTAAGCATTTATCCAAAATATTTGCAAGATCCTTCTTCATCTTATTCCACCAATAGACTTCTTGTAGGTCACATTACATCTTAGTGTCTCCTAGGTGAATAAAATACGGAGGACTGTACACTTATGCTAAAATCTATTACCTCAAACCATCAACATTTATAACACACAATTGACCTTGATAACATAGCACACCATCTTTCCCTTGAGAGAAAGCCTCTACAGTCTTTCTAAGAACCAATTCCTTTAGTTCAACCAAGATTGGATCCTCATTTTGTTTTGCCATAACATCCATCACTAGAGACGATTCTGAACCATTCTGAACAGTAACTCCGCTATCTTCTGCATCCACCAAATGAACTCCCAACATTCTAGTCTATGATCATCACAAACTAGTTTCTTTTTCTCATCCTCAACATGAGAAACACTTCCGATGAACAATCTACTAAGGGCATGTGCCACAACTTTTGCTTGACCCGAATTATACAAAACACTCATGTCATAATCTTTCAACAACTCAAGCAATCTCCTTTGGTGAAGATTAAAGTCTTTCTAATTAAACACATACTGAAGACTCTCATGGTTGGTGAACATATCCATGTGAACGTCATAAAGATAGTGCCTCCGGATCTTCAAGGAAAACACCACTGATGCCAGTTTAGGGTAGTGAGTTGGGTTGCTCTTCCTATGATCTTTAAGTTTCCTAAAAGCATAAGCTATGACCTTACCATATTGCATAAATACACAGCCTAGGCCAATTCTGGAAGCATCATATTAAACCACATAACTATTTGATCCTCCTAATAAAGTCAAAACTAGGGTTGTAGTGAATTAAGTCTTCAACTCCTAAAAACTCTTCTCGCAAGCATTGGACCACTGAAATTTGACTTTCTTCTGAGTCAATCTGATTAAAAGAGAAGCATTAGAGGAAAACCCTCCCACAAAATGTCTATAGTAACCAGCTAAACCTAAGAAACTCCCGATATTTGAGGGAGAAAGGGGTGTAGGCCAATTCTTAACCGCTTCAGTCTTTTGAGGATCAACTTGTATGCCCTCTCCAAAAATAATATATCCAAGAAATTTTACTAACCTCAACAAAAAATTACATTTACTATATTTACCAAACAACTAACGGTCATTAAGAATCTATAAGAGAATCCTCAAACGACCTCTCATCTTCACTTCAAGAGTAAATCAATATGTAATCAATGAATACAATGACAAACATATGAAAATACTATTTCAATACCCTATTTATAAAATCCTTAAAATCTACATGAGTATTTGTTAGTCTAAAACAAATAACCACAAATTCATAGTGAACATACCAAGACCTGAAGGCTTGTAATGACTCTCCTATTTATTTTCATCCTTTTCCAATATTTTTAGCATTTATAGCTTTTCTGTAGTGACTTCAAGCCATATATGACTTGCTGGCACTGAAACTTTGGATGCCTGGTCATTCATTTAGGTTTTATGCCCATTTCCCTATTTTTGAGATCTTGGAGTTGAACGGTTTACTTTGGTCAAAACTCTAAGAAGATACCTTAGAAAGGAAATTTGATGGTTCTATCAGCTCCAAAATGGCCAAACTAGGCTATTAGTATGGTCGACATGAGTATCGAGGCAATCAGTGTGAGTTTTCGACCATTTGGCTCTTTAACCTTTGATATCTGGCCTAAGGTTGAATTTGTTCAACATTCTTGCAAAATGTTCTTGGATTGAAATTTAGTTAGTGTAGTTAGCTTCAAAATGTTGAGTTTGGTATAGAAGGACCTTTCATTCGTGTCCTGAGGCTTTTGATCTTATTTTGAGCCTTCTTGTAGAATTGGCAAAAAGTATGCTTGGGTGTGGGACCCATATTTTGTTGAAAGAACCTCAGATGGAAATTTCGACTATGCAATTGAGTCTGGAACATTGAATTTTATGGGGTAGCATAGTCTGTTAGTTTGCACAAGATTACGAATGAATCCTGACTACCACATCGTAGGCTTAACCCTTTTCCACAACTCATCTGGTATGGCTGAGTCTAGTTCCATTGCTAAAGCGGCCCTTGGTTGCTAAACCAATTAGGGCATCGCTAAAGTAATGGCCAGCCATAGGCGGCTGTCTCTTAAGTAACATGGCCTTCGCTAAAGTGACCTGCCATTTAAGCGATATGGGTCTCAATTTAGCAAAGCCCATATTTTGGTGAGACTAACTTAAGAGACCTCTGGGTTTGCTTTTGCGACATCAAAGGGTCATATTAAGACCCATTTTTAGCCTTGTTCCTCAAACTTCAACAAACTACTTTGGGAGCTAGGAAACTTCGATTTGGGCAATTTGAAGTGCATTGAGTTTGTTGGAGTCATGGCTACATGTTGACAGGTTTGGGGATGCATTCAAGGCGATGATTTGACGTAAATTCCACCCCAAAAGGGCAGCCCAAGCTTAGTTAGGGGTTTAATGGTAAAATTATTTGTTGGGTTGTTTTCTCTCATTTTGAGCATCCATTTATTCTCCATTTTAGGGTACAAGCTCAATAATATGTTTAGAACATTATCTTAGAGTCATTTTCAAGATTTCCATGGCGAGTCCTACAATCCCAATTTTGACCGAATTTTAGGTCCATCTTTGAAAATATATATTATTTAGTATCAAAATATTTGTATTGATGAGGTGATCAATATTTTTATAGCATAAATGCATTTGAAGTTGTTTTTGGAGAGAAACACTATTGGAAGGTAGACTTGGAGCGCGCGTGTTCGACTTCAATATAGGCTATGATCTCCTTTGTTTTAATTGAGATTCATGAGGTATTATTTAGTATAAATTACTAATGGGTTGGGATTGTATGTGGAAGGTTAGGTTTGATTCCTAGATTCTTTGTTCCTTGTCCCGGTGTGAGACTTAGGCTAGGTTGCCTTATGAGACTTTTAGACTAGTGACTATCATTAGTGATTATGCCTTAATTCAGCCTTGATTAGCCTATTTTAGGTGACTTGATTGATGTTTATGATGGTTGGCGGGTTTGTTACTTAGTTAGGGTTGATTTTCTTTTTGGGCCTTGTTGTTGATTTAGAGGAGTATATTTGAGCCATAGGCCTTGGTTAGAGGTCGGTTATGTGTGCTAGTCCTGTTTCTATGATCTCGAGGGTAAGGTGCTTATGGAGTCATTATTGTATGTGATTGTGCATGTTGTTTGGGTGCTGGTGATGACATGCATTGCATTGGATAATTGTTTTCTCACGGCTTTAGTCACCCCCGGTGAATGCATTGGTTTATGGCATTGACTTGAGAAAACTGGGTTGTAACCCAAACTATTTTATACTTATTTTTAAATGGGGGTCGTACTACTTTTATTACTACCATTTTTAGTAGACTGAAGGTATCAAGAATGTACTCATTTTATGATATTGATTCGGGGCATCGAGGATGCACTCATTGTATTATATTGATTCAAGGCATCGAGGATGTTCTCATTTTATGACACTGGCCCGGTTGTAGAGATTTTCAACCCTTTCTATATTGATTTGACTATTTATCTCCAGTCATCACGACGGAGCGGATCTTATGATCAGATATAGATTGATATGACCTATATCGAGACCAGACAAGTATACAGGGGCATTATCAAGCCCCCATAGAGATCTCATAAAGAAGAATGGGTCCTACTTCATGGCCTGAATTAGAAGTAGGTGTATATATCTTGGTATGAGGTACTTGTTACAAATGGTATTACTAGTTTTACTGCATGAATTTCATTCATATATGCATTGCCTATAACTAGCATAGATGTTTGTACATGTCGGTAGTATGGGATGCCATGCAGGTTTACCTTTTTGTGAGTGAACTTCTAGGCACACAAGGGCTTGGGAGGTATTGTCTTACTATTTGCGAACTTGTGGCGGTATAAAGGGTGGTCTCTTGTTTGAAGGTAGTTACTACCATTATTCTTATTTATCTATCTTTTTATGCAGGGATTTAGTTAATATTGCTCTTTGGGCCTTTACGTAATATCTGTGCTTACTTCGGTTAGTAAGTTGTCACTTAGTTGTTCCCCCTTTCGTAGTCTGTCGTCATGTTTAGGTCTTGGACTAGCGCCACTAGGTACATCCTTTCTTGTTTCCTATTTTCTCTCTCTTTCTTATATCTGGTGTTTCTTATTGCAGGTTTCTGTATTATTCCTGTTAGTTACTTGTGATATATACTCCTTGCTTAGATATTCTTTATACTTGTTTTATCTCTGGAGTTCAGTCGGTCGATGCGTACTGAGTATGACTTGTTGGTACTCATACAATACTTCTGCACCCTACCGATCATAGTATGGGTTTTCACTACTGATTTGGATATCGTGCGAAAAAACTTTTGGATTTTGTAGAATTGGGTGAGCTCTTGGCATTTTGAGTTGCCTATCTCCCTCTATTTAGCTTGGACTAGTCTTTAATTTGTATTCATAGACAGTCTGTATTACTATTACTATTATTGTATATGTATAAAATTTGTACTTCCTTATTTGATCTAGTGGCTCGACTACCGACGGATACCAGGTCTTGGGGGTTATCATGTTATATTGTTCTTATTCTTCTTTTCTTCTGCTTGTGATGGTCCGTTGCCTATGGTTGCAGATAGTGGGGTTAGGCTTACTTGCTTGTGTGTTGATAGTAGGTTCCATCATAAATTGAGAAATCGGGTCGTGACAATGCTATCTTCAAATATAAGTCTCTGACTCTTAGCTAATGGTATCCTGACCTGAGGTCTATATTTAGGAAGAAATTAGCACCCTGAAGATGATCGAACAAGTCATCAATCTGGGAGATGGGATACTTGTTCTTGATTGCGACGTTATTCAACTGAAGTTAATCAATGCACATTCTGATAGAACTATCTTTCTTACACATGAAGAGAACTAAAGCACCCCATGGCGAGATATTGGGTTAGATGAAGTCTTTATCTAAGAGCTCATTTAAGTGATCTTTCAACTCCTTAATTTTATCTAGAGCCATTCATTAATATGGAATAAAGATAGGCTTGGTATTTGGAATAGTGTCTAATTCAAAGTCAATTTCCCTTTCAGGAGGAACGTTGAGAAGATCTTCGAGAAACACTTTTGAAAATTTATACATGACAGGAACTAACTGAAGAGTTGATCTCTCAAATATGGTATCCTTAACCCAAACTAAATGATAGATAGAACCCTTGAAAATCATTTTTTTGGTCTTAAGGTAAGAAACAAACCGATCTATAGGTGTTGAAGTATTATCCTTCAATTTAAAGACTGGCTCTTTAGAAATCTAATATTTAACAACTCTTGTTCTATAGTCTACTGAAGCATAACATGTGACAACTATTTATCAATCCACTATCATATTTCACTTAGATTTTATCAAAACCCAACATATAGTCAATACAAATTAATTGTCACGACCCGACCTAGGGTTTATTCGTAACACGGTGATCAAAGCCTCGGAGGGCTCCAACCAAGCCTCTTGTACGTATCATAAGCATTTACAAGGTAAAGCAAAAGTGGAAACAACATAAGAGAGTCTAAACCATGAATAGTAAATGAAGAATGTCACATGACAACATAGACTCAAAACATTTGTCCAACTAGATGCCTCTACAAATGAGTATGGGCGGGGGCTAAGACATGTCTCTAGCTCACCCTCAATACGAAATATAACAAAAAGTCTTTGAAACAATAACCAACTCGACGAGTAGTCCTCGATAAATAAGGACTCACTACAAACACCACTGGATAGAAAATCATAACTAGCCATGTGGACGAATATGATCTTCAACCTCAACCCCTACATTATGAGATAATGTAGTCAAAAGTATGCATTAGTACGTTCGAATGTACTAAGTATTTAGGCAATGCAACGCATATAAAATCATGTTTGTACAAATGACCATTTTAAATAGCATCATAAGAGAAGTAGTAAAAATCATAAGTAGTCTTTAAGAAGGATCAATGCATAATAAACCATAAGAGTATCATATAAAGAAAAGATAGGATTAGTCATTTAGAACATGAAAGGGTCTATACATATGTGGGAAAGGAACCATAACCGACAATAAGACCATGCGAGCTATAATATAGAATCCCAATGTTGCCCATACATCGAAGGAAAGGGCAATCTACTTGCCAAGGTAAACTCTACCCTGCTAGGTGGGTCATGCATATTCTATATGTGGATCCACTAGCTAGGCCATGAAGGCAATCCTATGGTGACATGTAGTTATCAGACAAGAGACTTTATATAAGGACCCCGTATTTCGAACCCCCACCTCAAGTCCACATTCAGTGCTAAGTCAAATCTCACAAAATACATACATAGCATAGAAGTCATAATTACATATATCATAGTCATGATCATAGATTTGCAATCACAGAGTAGCTCATTTTCATAACATACTTGTAATGTTAGAATTGTCATTTCATCATTACAATCATGCATACATAGATATAATTCATACTTAGAAAATTTATGACCATAACTTGTACTTGAAATTAAGGTAAGACATGAATGCATGATCAATTTATTTGAAAATTATGTAATTGACTTGAAAACATGCATGATCATAAACTTAATATTATCCCATATATAATTCATATAGATAATATCATTAGGAAGTATAATTGAAAATACTCATAATTTTCATCATGAACCCTAGAGAACAAAATAGGAGAATTCATGGAAAAACTCATCAATTTAATGCAATAACTATCAATTTGTATCAAAATAGATTCATGATCATACTTTGAATCATAATTCATGTAATGCAAGTAGAGATCATAAAACCTATAAAATATCATACTTTAATTTGATAGAAAATCTTGAGGAATTGAGAGGGCTTTATGGATAAAAGGATCCATGAATCAATATCCACATAACTTAAGTAAGAAGACCAAATAATTTGGAAGAACTTGAGAGTTTTGATGGAGAGATTTAATGAATTTACTTGAAGTCTTCATTGGAGTCTTTGAGAGTCTTTTGTAGAGAGAGAAATATTTGAGTATGTGAATTGTAGAAGAATGAATAGAATTAGAGGTTTAAGTTAATTTATAGAGTTGAATTATATCCTAAAAATATCTAGATTTATTAGCTAACAATTTAGAAAAAGTCTAAAACTCCCTTACTAAAAATCCAACTCAGCTAGAAAACCCTTTCCAAGTCTGCGACGCGGACTTATCGCGGGCCTTTTTGTTTTGTGCAGTTTCTCGAAAAATCTATCTTTCCATATACGGGTCCCAAAAATCCACCAAAACTATTTTTATGTAGGTTTTGATCCCCTGATCAATATTATGAACTCAGATTTACCCAAAATATTAAAAATAATACGTTACATGAGCGGCCTAATCCCAATGCATTCTTAAGGCACTTGTGAGCATTTTTGAGGAATGTTACAATATCTCTCCCATGGGAACATTCGTCCTCGAATAAGATTCAACTAATATAGGAAGGACATATAAAAAGGACTAGCAACCCAACATGAATATGAGGACACTTTGAAAGATGCATAGAACATGTAAGCTTCACTCTTAACATAAGACATAGTCCTTGAGAAAATATCATTTTCGTGAATCATGCATGCATATGAATGACATATGGAAGTGGAATGTAGGAGTTTAATCGATTTGATCATGAACAACTTAGTACATTTAGGCTTGAGTGGAAGAAAAGAGATATGGATAATACTTCATCACGACCGATTCTGCTTCCCATATAGCACTCTCTACTTGTTGATTCCTTCATAACACTTTGATGGATACAATGTATTTATTCCTTAACCTCTTCACTTGCCGGTGTAAAATCTCAATCGAGACATCTACATAAGAAAAAATCTCTTCAATAATTATATTCTCTATTGGAACAATAGAATTTGGATCACCCACAAACTTCCTCAACATTAACATGTGAAATACCGGATGAACCAAAGCCAACTCAAGTGGAAATTCTAACTCATATTCCATTTTTTCACTATACCTTAGGATCCTATACCTTTTACATGAAAATTTATTCCAAGAGTACTACTCCTTGCTACCCGTATTCAACAAACCTCAAAACCTAATAAAGAAACACACAATGCACATACATTCACCCATATTCCATCAACACTACATTCGAGCCTAGTTCTATAACAACTCTATACACTCACTTGAAACCCTTAACAAGAAGTCATCAATAGACTACTACAATCATTCGCATTTATACAACCACACATTCAAGCCTACCATTCTAACCACTTTATGGCTCCCTTGAAGTCAACATCACTTAATAATTTTTGTGTCTACCCTAGCATCTCTATATTTACATTTGCATTAACTCCTACTAATAAACACACCAATATACTCTTACCTATATATTATACATAACAAGATACATGTAGCTCTTCCTCCATATCTATAACCTTAAGTGGGATAAGTATGCCATATTTTATTGAAATACTAAATGGACACTCTCTCTCTTTCTCTATCATGACCCCAAACTAGAGCCTTAGGAAAAGAACTAAAGCTACCCTTCAATACTGAATCATGACCCTTCCATTATAGAATAGACTCATTTGGAAATTGAGACTTGACTTAATGAGTTCTACCATCTATAGAAGCACTGAATATATGCAACCAATCCATACTAATCATTACCATTTCAAAAAGAGAATTCACACTTATCGGAAAGGGCCGAGATCGCCGATGACTATCCTTATCATTCTTAGCAACCCTTAGAAAATCCCTCAACTTGTGATCCTTTTCACCATAACCAAAACATACACCCGAACCGGCTAGACAATCTCCCTGATGGTACCTTCCACACTTTTGGCATATGAGAAAAGCTTGACTACTATAATTGTCACCTTGATATCTAGGGTTAGACACCCTATCCTTGTGATACTTAGGCACTAAAGGGTTATCAAAAGATGATACATTCTCAATCTGGGCCTTCTTAGTCATCCTAGGAACCCCCTTAAGCTTTTCCTCTTCAATTTGCTCGACATGAGCCATGAGTCTATAGATGTCCATTTCCTTTACTAAAATGGCCATCTTAAATTCTTTAACAACCAACTCTAAAACCCCTGATATGAACTAACTCATTTGGGCTCGAGGGCCGGACACTAAAGTTGGAGCATACTTGGAAAACTTTATTAAGTTGAGGGCATACTCCCTTACACTCATACTCCCTTTCTTCAAGTTGATAAATTCTATCACCTTCACCTCCTTCAACTCTATGGAAAAGAAGAGTCAAGAAAAGCAACTTTGAAATCCTCCCAACCTATAAGGCCTCTTTCAACCCTTTCGGCCTTCCATTGGTCAAACCACACTCGAGCGTCGCCCCTAAGTTGGTAGGCCACCATCTCTGCCTTCTCTTCCAAAGATATACCTATAATATTTGTAATCTTATATACCTCAAAAACAAAGTATTGGGGATCCTTATTGACTTTTGAATCATGGAACTCAAGAGGGTTCATCCTTGAGAAGTTTCTAACTTTTGAAGTCGGTGTGATCACATTTTGAAGAGCCATTACTCCTTGGTTGGCCACTATACAATTAGCATAGTGATATCAGTCCAAAAATCCTCATTAGTTACTTGATCGGGAAGAGGACCATTAGCTTGAGGGATTTGTCTTCTCAGAGGCATGTTCTGAAAATCACAAAGAACAATCGTTAGGAGGGAAGGGATTAGAGTACCACTCTATCACATGACATGAATCATGAAAGAAATGAGAATTTCCTAAAAGACATCATAGCCTCCTACTCATAAGTGTGGCGCGCTTCACACCCATGAATAAGAATCTACTTGGTGCGGCATGTTGGACACCCTAGGATACTTGAAAAAGAACCTTATGCTCTGATACAAAGTTTGTCACGACTCGACCTAGGGCCTAGTCGTAATACGGAGATCAAAACCCCGAAGGAATCTAACAAAGCCTCTTGTACATATCATAACCATTCATAAGTAAAGCAAAAGAAGACATATCATAAGAGAGTCTAAACCATGAATAGTAAATAAACAATAACATGACAACATAGACTCGAAATATTTATCCACCTAGATGCCTCTAAAGATGAGTATGCGTAAGGGATAAGACATGTACCTACCACACCCTTAATATGTAACATAATAAAAAGTCTTTGAAACAATAACCAACTCGATGACTAATCCCCAATAAATGAGGACTCACCACAAACACCGCCGGATAGAAAAAGTTAAATAGCCACGTGGACGAATATGATCTTCAACCTCAACCCCTAATTTATGAGATAATATAGGCAAAAGTATGCATTAGTACGTTGGAATATACTAAGTATGTAGGCAATGCAACACATAGAAAACCATGTTTGTACAAATGACCATTTTAAATACAATGATAGGAGAAGTAGTAAAAATCATAAGTAGTCTTTAAGAAGGATCAATGCATAATAAACCATAAGAGTATCATATAAAGTAAAAGATAGGATTAGTCATTTAGATCATGAAAGGATCCATACATATGTGGGATAGGAACCATAACCTACACTAAGACCATGCGAGCTATAACATGGAATCCCAATGTTGCCCCTACATTGGAGAAAAGGGGAATCTACTTGTCAAGGTAGACTATACCCCGCTAGGTGGGTCATGCATATGCTATATGTGGATCCACTAGCTAGGCCATGAAGGTAACCCTACGGTGGCACGTAGTTATGAGACAAGAGACTTTATATAAGGACCCCGTATTTTGATCCCCCACCTCAAGTCCACATTCGGTGCTAAGTCAAATCCCACATGATACATACATAGCATAGAAATCATAATTATATATATCATAGTCATGATCGTAGGTTTGAAATCATAGAGTAGCTCATTTTCATAACATACTTACAATGTGAAAATTATCCTTTCATCATTATAATTATACATACATAGACATGATTCATACTTAGAAAATTCATGACCATATCTTGTACTTGAAATTAAGGTAAGACATGAATGCATGATCATAAAATTTATATCAGCCCATACATAATTCATATACATAATATCATTAGGAAGTATAATTGAAAATACTCATAATTTTCATCATGAACCCTAGAGATAAAAATAGGAGAATTCATAGAAAAACCCATCAATTTAATGCAATAACCATCAATTCATATAAAAATAGATTCATGATCATACTTTGAATCATAATTCATTCGATGGAGTAGAGATCATAAAGCCCATAAAATACCGTACTTTAATTTGATAGAAAATCTTGAGGAATTAATTAGGCTTAATGGATGAAAAGATCCATGAATCAATATCCACATACCTTAAGTAAGAGGACCAAATAATTTGGATGAACTTGAGTGTTTTGATGGAGAGCTTGAGTGAATTATTTGAAGTCTTCAATGGAGTCCTTGACAGTCTTGTAGAGAGAGAAATATTTGAGTAGGTGAATTATAGAATAATAAATAGAATTAAAAGTTTAGGTTAATTTATAGAGTTGAATTAGGTCCTAAAAACATCTAGGTTCATTATCTAACAATTTAGGAAAAGTCTAAAATGCCCTTACTAAAAATCCAACTAATCCAAAAACCCTTCTCAGGTCCACAATGCGGACTTGTCGCGGACCTTTCTGTTTTGTACAGTTTCTCGAGAAATCTATCTTTCGATCTACGATTTTCCTGTAGGTTTTGACCCCATGATTGATATTTTGAATTCAACTTTTCCAAAAAGATTAAGGATAATGCGTTACATGACCGGCGTAATCCCAAGCATTCTTAAGACACTTGTGAGTATTTTTGAGGGATGTTACATTAATCTATTATGTTGACTTAACTCAACTATTTCTAGCTCCAGCTGTTAAACAAAAAATTTTGAGTTATCATCTACTAGTTCTTCTCACTCTAACATTTTTTCACAAACAACATAAGATATATAAAATAAATTAGGGTTTCCAACCTCTAATAATAATTCAAAACATGAAGAAATAGATAAACTCAATCCCATTCAATCATTTAGTAAGTAAATAAATAATACCCAAATGTAGATTAATCATCCAAACATTACACACCCCTAGAAATAGGAAATTGGCTATTCATGAGAGAAATTAAAAAAGATATACAAAAATTCTCAGCCATAATAGCTATTGATTTGAATTTCTTAAGAGATGAATATTCAAAAGTCTTTTATTACAAGAATATTCTTAAATCTCCAAGTATAAACTTATCACCAAGGCTAAGGGTTTTAATAGAGAATACATTCATAATTTAAATTTTTTTCACTTCAAAAATCTATTTAAACTTCAGATAAAATATTAACAAAAAATGCCCTTTAACTCAATTTGGAAAGCTCGATCAGTCTCACATAATGATTTGGTGATACATTGATTAGTAAGTCCTTCTTACCAATTTGACTTGTGTAATTGATTTCTCCCTATAGGTGATTGTGCTTTTGAACATTGATGAGGTAGGAACTGTCGTTTTTAGCAAGCTTAAGGCAAGTTAGCTATGTTCCAAACTTTTTGGGTGATGGTCAGTGAACACTTGACTCATTTCTTTCTTTCTTCTTTTGCTTTCTTCCTCTTCCATTCAATGCCAAGGAACCCTTAGATCTCTCTTAGCTGAAACACATGTACATTATGATAAAAAAAAGGTACAAATAGGCATTGACACATTGCTTTTTTATAAGAAATATGCATGCAATGATTAGTCAACAATTCTCAATGCATGAACACTCCTAACTCAACCCTTTGGTTTTCCTCAAGTAAAATATCATCCTTTTCAATTTAACAAAGATGCCTATAAAGTGTACTTCTTGAGAGTTGACATGCAAGTATTTCTACTCGAAGTTTGCCCACACGATATAAGAGACCATTAGATTAGCTTCAATTCTCACAAAATCAAATTATGCATTATAAGCCTCAAGCTTTGACTAATTATTATTAATTAAAGCAAGTGCTCTCAAACACTCACCAAGATGCAAAAATTATGCGAGATAGTTGCACTTGAGTGCCCTATCACAAAGAAGTATACCCTAATCTCACAATCCATAAGAAATTTATCATCAAGGTATCACAAAGAACACTTACATTCACAAACAGAACAAAATGCTTACATCAACCTATAGGCTTGACCATATTTTCCAATTAATGAATGAACCAACTTCCGAGAAATCACAAAGGTCTTTCACAGGCTTGTAATGAACTCATTTGGTAAGGTAGGATAGAATTTAGGCTATAGTGACTCTACATTCTTGAAGTATTACATGAGACCATGTTAATTCATTGATCCTTTCATCCACAAGCAAAAGGTGATGGTTTTCGAACAAGAGGAATTTGGTGTCTTGAGGTATCGAGGTAGTTTATATATTCTCAGTATGGATGGTCTCAGAGTGAAACACCTCAAAAGTTAGAAAGAAATGTGCTAGTACTAGTTTATAGAGACCCACCTACAAACTATACAAGGATCTACGCACTATAGTTAGTCAGTCATAGATGATACTTGAACATTGGAAAATTTTCAACCCTGTGATACTTTTGCACGAGCCAACAAGATGGCTCGTGGATAGGTCTATGGGTCATAGATAGGGCTTATGCGTTGAGATTTAGAGACTATGATTCTATAATTTGGTTCTATAGAGGTGTCTATGGGTCGCGGAAGGAGATACGAGTCATAGATAGTCCCATAAAAGTGATTCTAAGAGATGAACTCAGGAATCGATAGGATGAGAGGATCTACAAATAGTAGAATCATGTACAACTCATAGAGAGTGGCCGTAGACCAAACTTCAGTTAAGTGGATTTTTCCTTATTTTATATGATTGGCCAGTACGGTCCATAGAAGTTTGTATGGACCACATGTCATGGCCGTAGGTCCCTCTAGCAGTTAATTTTTTAGGGTTATTTCAGTCATTTTCTTTTCTTTTAATACTAAACTATGTCATTTCTAGACTATTTCTAAGTCCTATAATTAATTTTACCCATCAAAATTCTGTCATTCAATCAAAACCCCCAAAAGATCTCAAGTCTTCTTCTCCAATAAATCTCTCAAGGAGAATTAGGGTTCTTCAATCTTCAAGTCTCTTCTTCCAATTCCAAAGATAGGAATCATCAAGTTATGTGGAAATTTCATCTATGGATCCATTCTTATCTATGGAGTGCCAAAGAATCTTCAAATTCTCTTTATGATTTCATCCAAAAATCTAGGGTTTTTATAATTATGTTATGGGTTCAATAAATTAGTATTTGATTTACTTCTATTTATCTTATTATGCATGATTTGATCTTAATTATATCATTCCAAGGAGTTTTTTTACATGAATCCATATTATATGAATATATTGATTTTGGAATCAAGTTTTGAGACTTTTGGCATGCATCATGAGTTGAAGAAACTATGATTTAAGGATGCTTTTGAATGATGTATCAATATGATTTTTATGAAAATAAGGTATTTTTGGATTGAAGTATTCTCATTATGAAACATTTCCTTGATTTATCCACTTACTATTGAAGTGTGATTTTTATATGAAATGATCTAGATGCTTTCACTTAAGTATATCTTATGATTTGATTATGTTATGACTCATAATATGTTGAAATGATCTGTTCTTATATTTTAAGTATTTTATGATGAACTTTGTATTACTAGATTCTTACCATTTGAAAGACTATGATATGTATATGTATAATATTCCATTGAGAATTCACTTAGTATCGAGTGGAGTTTAGAATGAAGTCTCACTCGTTAGTAGAGGCAGAGTTCTTTAGAAGCAATCCCCTTGTCCCATAACTATGTTCCCCTGTACGATGTCCTAATTGCATAGTCAACTTAAGCTTAGTGGATCCATATTAGCTCATGTTTTATGTTCCTTACCTTGGGAAGTAGGACAATCAATTTTTGGTGTTGGAGTAAGACACCGGACTCCATGTTATAGATCACATAGTTTATGTTAGTTAACAGTATTTCTAACTTATCTTATGTTATAATTATAATTTTTTTCTCAAATTATTACGTTGACCATGTATCATGTTTGAAAAGATGTTTTGAAAAATTTATGTCATGTTTTAGTTTGGTCATTGCATTATCATGTTTTATATTATGTGTTGCACGTTATCCATACTTAGTACATTCCATAGTACTTGCCTTATAATATAGGTTCTTAGGCTCCATCTCATGCCCACAATTAGTACAGATTTAATCTACTTAGTACGAGAGTTTGTGAGTCCTCATATTCCAAGGATGGTGTTATCTTTCATTTCATTACTTCTCTTTCAGTTTCAGATTTTTGAGTTAGCTAGGGACATGTCCTAGCAACTCACCTATGTTAGTAGAGACTTTTTTCATACTTAGATTCCACGTTATGGTCTTGCTTAGATATTTTCTATGCTATGATAATATTATCATTTGAGACTTATCTTCTGCTTTTCAATTTATTTGATGATGTTGATAATCTTAGTTTCATGCTTATGTTAAGTGGCTTATTTAGGGTCTTTTAGATCCTATTCTCTATGTCACATCTAGGGAATTATTTGGCTCATGACATAGAGATAGGATCATGGGTAAAGCCCACAATTCTAAGTATTTGATTTATTTAATTTTTCCATGATGTACCATGACTTGAGAGAAGTCTACTGGTGGAATGCCATGAAGAGGGATACTGCATATTTTATTGCCAGGAGTCCAAATTATCAGCAGGTTAAAGTTGAGCACCATATACCATGTGGCATAGCTCAATATATAACTCTGCCTGACTGGAAGTGGGAGATGATCAATATGGATTTCATTTATGGCTTAATGCAATCTGATCGACAACATGATCTAACTTTGGTAATTATATATAGGATGAGCATGTCAACTCATTTCTTGCTAGTTAAAATACCAATTCAATAGAGGACCAGGCCAGATTATATATCTATGATATAGTCAGACTTTATGGAGTTTCATTATCTATCATTTCAGATAGGGGTGCTCAGATCACCACCCAAATTTTAGAAGTCATTTTAGAAGGGTTTGGGTGTTTTCACCCTCAGATAGATGGTTAAGTAGAGCATATATTTGGGATGACCACTTGCCTCTCATAGCATTTTCGTACAATAATAGTTACCATTTCAATATTCAAATGGATTCTTATGAGGCTTTTTTGGGCGAAGGTGTAGATCCCTGATTGGTTGGTTTGAGGTTCGACATGAAGAATTAATAGGGCCAGACTTAGTTCATCAACCTATGGAGAAGGTTAATACTAATCCAGAAGGATTGAAGACAGCATAGAGCCATCAAAAATCCTATATTGATGTTATGCGCATGAACTTAGAATTTGACGTGGATGATTGGGTTTAGTTGAAGGTTTCACCTATGAAGGGTGTCATGAGATTCAGAGAGAAAGAAAAGCTCAGTTCCCGCTATATTGGTCCTTATCATATTTCGAATAGAGTTGGTAAAGTAGCTTAAGAGTTAGAGTTACCAGTAGCATTAGTAGCAGTCACTCGGTGTTTGACATATCCATGCTTAAGAAGTTTATAGGAGAACCTTCACTCATCTTTCCACAGAAAGTGTTGGTGTAAAATATAGCTTGTCTTATAAAGAAGTTCTAATTAAGATTCTTGATCATCAGGTTAGCAAGTTGAGAACCAAGGAAGTTGCATTAGTCATGTCAGGACTCGAATCTGGGCCATGGTAGAGCCACCTATAACCCCCGAATAGGCAAGCCAAATCCAAGTCAAGCGGAAGTTAAATCCCTATCTAATTAAATAATGAATAACATAAGAAGGTGGAAGCAAAAAGAATATAACAAAAGAATAATTGGGTTAGGGTATCGATATGTAAATATGATATAAAACATAAAAAGTTGCATTAGTTGGGACCCGCACATCAAATAAAAAAAGAAACTCTATAATAAGGTCCCAAATAGATCAAGGAATTTGTGCTCCAAATATAGGCACATTCTGAGAATGGAAGAGCTCAAATAACTCCACCAAATTCAATTTGTAGAATAGTTCAAAAATGTAAGAAACAACGAAATTATGTGAAACTTATGAGGTTTTTAGGATGAGAAAGAGTTTCACACTGTTCCCAAAAGAATCTCCAATGCACCGGGGAAAGAATGATTGAAAATGGCCAATAGGAGCTCCTAAAGTCTCAAAATTTCTAAGTCCCAAAATGGTACTTATCTGCTAGAAATGGGCATTTTAATTCATGAGCTGGGCCTCGCGATCGTGATGTCCGATCCAGTTAATCCATCATGATTGCGGTGTTAAATCACGCAATCACGATGCCTAGGTTTCAAGACTTCGTGATCGTGGACCCTGGGTCATGAATGCAATGCAAAAACATTCCTGCACCAAATGTTTAGTTGGTTCTGTACTTTAAAGAAATGGGATTTTCTTCGATGGGGGTCCAAAATTCAATCAGAACCCCGAGAATGCAAACAAACTAAGCTACCCAATCATAAATGATATTTTAAACTCAATGGAATCGACAGATTTTCCAATGGAGGTCGTTTCGCTAAAATGTTAACAAAATTTAACACTTTCCAAAGAAAGCATCCAAAATGCACAAACGGCCTAAAACTCATTTTGAGCACCTCGGGAATCAAACCAAAGGTCGTTCTAGACCAAACTCGGCATTTTAGAGATAAATATGCTAACCGAATTTTCATCTGAGTGCATTTACTAAAAATATTGACTGAAGTCAAACTTGGCCAAAAATTTAAAGTTAAAACAACAAATCGCACAAAGTCAAAACAGAGACTCCAAAACCCAAGAAAACCTTTTTTCTAGACCAAACTAGACCTTCTAGAACTGATGGGACCGTCAGAATTCTCATACGATGCCCGAATCTCCGAATGTTGATTAAAGTTAACTCTTTCAAACGTTAAACCTCAAAAATGGTCAAACCACCTCAAAACTCAATCGAACACCTTAGGGAGTGTTTCACCCATACCAACATCACATAGGAGTTATAAAGAAGCTATGAGAAGTGGTAAAATGGTAAAAGCACACAAAAGTACCAAAATGACCTTGTAGGTCATTACAACATCCACTATGAAAAGGACATTCATCTATGAAAATCAAGGAAGAAAGGTACCAGGAGGCTAAAAAAGGTAAGGATATTGAGTTTGTATATCCTGCTAGGTCTCCCAAGTAGCCTTCTCGATCATACGATGCCTTCACTGGACTTTCATAGATGAAATCTCCTTAGAACTGAAATTCCTAACCTGCCTGTCCAAATAGCCACAGGCTCCTCCTCAAAGGCTAAGGACTTATAAAACTTGACCATATCCCACTGAAGTACGTGTGACTCATCTAGAACATACCGCCATAGCTGTTACACCTCACATTGTTGAGTTTGGAATGTCCCTTAAGCTTCTTAGAAGTTATCAAGTAAGTGGGATAATCTACCACACTATCAAATGACTCTAAGGAGGGGAGAATGTGGTAACACGTAGTAGAGAAGGTTGGAAATAGAGTCAGGAGAATCCGAAAAGAGTTGGAGGCCAAGAAATAAGTCATAGGACTCAATTTACCTACGTAAGATACTCATTTAGAAGTCTTATACACTTGAGCTATTTGAGTACATATCAATCTTGTGTAGCACAGATTACATAGGCTCTTAAAATAAGATGAGATTACGAACCCACGAGCAAGGAAAAAAAAGGATACGTGGCAGCCAATGAGGAAGTTACACATGACAGCACCTCAAGAAAGCAGGTGACCCACCTGCTTGGGGTCAATTAGGTGACCCACCTACTTGGGGGAGGTGGGCCCCACTGCCATGTGGTAGCCCCACCTTGCTTGCATGGACACGGTGGCCCAATAGGGGCTGG
This sequence comes from Solanum dulcamara, assembly GCF_947179165.1. Classification (NCBI taxonomy): domain Eukaryota; kingdom Viridiplantae; phylum Streptophyta; class Magnoliopsida; order Solanales; family Solanaceae; genus Solanum; species Solanum dulcamara. The sequence goes on along the minus strand of NC_077237.1, from coordinate 47,924,079 downwards.
ACAGGTGTCCCTCTTAGGAGATGACATGTGTCACCCCTTGGGACCACCCATATAGGTGTATATGTATTACGTACTTCAGTTTTATCCCTTAAACTTCAGCAACAATAAGAGACAACAAACCCTAATTTGGAGATAAAAGTGTGACGGCCTAGGAGAAAGAAATAAGGTACATTCTAATTTCGCTCTGTAAATTAATTATACAGCATATACCAGGATGATATGGAGGTATTATAAGTATAAAATCATGGCTTGGTGCAGCCAAAATGGATAGCAAACAGTCCACACAGTTTCAGCGCGACTAAAGAAATCCCAAGGCATAATTTTGGCTCGTTTTAGCAATTTCGGGTAAGGTAAGGCTTCTCCTTTAAATTTGGACTTTATGGGGTTTTTATTTAGTTTATTATATACCTTTTATACTATTTTGAGTGTTAAAAAAGTTGTGTAAATGCTCGACGGTAGAAATAATCGAATTGAAGTCGTCGTAGTTAAATTATAGTCGAAATGAGGCATTGTGTGTGTGGAGGCTGCTTCTGGTTCTGTGGTGTGTGATGAATGAGTATAAATGTGTCCTAAAAGATTTTGGGGAGCTTTTGGTTGCATCAACATGAATCCCACTTCATACGATTAAAGATTTTACAAAACGGAAACTAAAAATCCTATTTTGGTACCATAGTTCGAGCGAGTCGTTTGGAGTTGTTTTTTGTAATATTGAGGTGAATTAATTATATATGTACTGCTTGTTGTTGTTATTGATATGGTTCTTGAAACTGTGGACGAGTTGGAATCTCGGGGATATTGAAGTTATAGAGAAGGTGCTGCCCGATTTTCGTTAACTCTTTAACTAGTTAAGGAACTAGTCGAGAAAGCGAGCGAAGGGTTGAGTTCTATGAATACTTATGTGTAGACTAAGGTAATGGAAATCCAAGGGTTGTTAATACTCATATGTATTTTATCTTACTTAGGTTTAAAGGACGACGAGACGAATGGGATAAGAAGTAACCCGTAACAGGTTGGTGAAGCTTCCCCTTGGCATGTTTTCGAGTAAGTATGTAAAGCTATTTTTCATTCCTTTTGGGAATGTCTTAGCCTTAAGTAAATTTTATGTAAAATGAGGGGATAATTCCATTCCCAAAACTCCAAGTACGCCTCATAATCCCTGTCCACTGCTTAGTATTGGAACTCCGACAAGAATTGAGTATTGCCTATTAAGGCTTCTACATGTTAGAAAGTAGTGTGTGGAAAACTATCTCTTGCTTCTTTTGATAGTTACTTGGTATGAAAATGAGATCATGATTCCATAGTTGTTCACCGAGCCCCAGGAGGGGCCGGGTATGAAATATACATGATGACCATATGAAGGGAAGTATAGACTATATAGAGCTTATTCTCTTTCTTTTCTGGCATGTCGTAGTTGTAAGTGAAATATGATATGAGCTCTGAGGTAACTCCATTCTTAGCATCTCTTATTTACTTCTGAATATCGAACTCCTATAATAGTTGAACTATTTCCCTAGAAACTTCTATATGTTAAAGAGGTACCAAATGTACAGGCCCCAAGTCTTAAAGACTATACGATACTAAGTGTTTTTGATTCTATAAAAGATTTGGCCCTATGTTAATACATATCTAGTGTCCCTGAGATTACAATTGAGACAGCCCATAATAGCATTTAGAGGACACCCGAGATGGATACACCACTACTCGGGTCCTCAGGCAAAAGCTTAACTTTCTTATTCTGTCGAGTCTCAGATGTGATTTAAATTGCATATAGTTACTCACTACTCTATTCGTGTATACTGTAACACTTCTTCGCTGAGTCTCGAGCCAGTTATTAGATTCATGCAATTCACTGCATTTTTGATTGCCCCTCACTAGAGGGCCGGGTACGTATATATATATGATGATGTGTTGTAATAACGTGGTGATGGAACTAGGGCTATGATGATTTTACAGATATGATTCACCGAACCCCTAAAAGGGCCGACTATATTGTATGATATGAGCATGCATGCTTTTGTAATTCACAGAGTACAGGTACAAGTTTCTGATTTGATATTTTTTTCCCTTGCTTCTCTATTTCGGATATACCTCCAGTTGTATTATGTTACATTTTACATACTCAGTACATATGTCGTACTGACCCCCTTTCTTCGGAGGGATGTGTTTCATGCCCGCACGTATAGGTACAGGTTTTGGGAGTCCGTTAGCTTAGGATTCTGCTCATCTCAGCTGGAGGAGGCTCCATTGTATCGGAGCCTAGTTTTTTATACTGACCATTGATGTATAAAACTGTTTTGTCTATTCAAGGGTACGGCGGGGGACCTGTCCCTTCATATTTTGTCGTTAATATTTTTAGAGGTCTACAAGCATGTATATGTGGGTTGTGTATGTCAGTTTGATTCAGCTGGGTCTACGTGATGTATGATATATGTTATTATGTTATAGTAGCCTTTTTGGCTTGCATGTCCTTTCATGAAGTGATACAAATGAAAGAGGCTATAGGTTTATTAAAATGTTATCGCCCAATAGGGCTATGATGCATGGCGTTGTGTTGTTTGTAGTCTGGTTTGACTATACTCTATTTATATGCATTGCATGTCTATAGTTTGACTTGACCACAACTGATAGTTATGTATACGGGGTCCAGGTCGGACCCTAGTCGCGGCCCATGGGGTTGGGTCGTGACAATAGCATAGAAACATGGAACATAGGGTAAACACCTGAAAGTGTTGAGGGCAAAGACAACTCATAAGTTACCTCCCCTACCCATCTCAACATCTCAAAAGGGCTAATAAACCTGAGGTTAATCTTACCCCTCCTCTCGAATCTCATCACGCCCTTCCTGGGAGATACTCATAGGAATACTCAGTCTCCAACAATAAATAACAAACACCAAACCTCTGATTGGCATAACTCTTCTGCCTACTCTAGGTAGTACGAAGCCTCTCTTAGATCGTACGAACTCAATCCATCGAGTATTGTAACAAATCAGTGCCCCAAGGCCTAACCTTAAAAGCATCAAACCAGCCTACCGAGGAACAACATCTCCTACCATATAGTGCCTCAAAAGGAGCCACCTTAATGCTCGAATAGTAGCTATTATTGTATGTGAACTCTGCCAAATCCAGAGACTGATCATACTAACCCCTAAAATCAACAACATAGGCCCGTAGCATGTCCTCCAAAACCTGAATAGTCCTCAATGAATGACCATCGATCTGGGGGCGGAATGTTGTGCTGAGCTTGACTCGGGTACCCAACTCTCTCTTAATAGGCCCCCTATAAATGCAATGTGAACTAAGTACCACGGTCTGAAATAATAGATTCTGGTACCCCATGCAATTGGACCACCTCTCGGATGTAAATTTGAGCTAAGTTTTGTGAAGTCTAGGTAGTCTAGACCGGTAATAAGTGAGCAGACTTGGTAAATTTATCTATGATGACCCAAATAGAATCAAAACCTCAAGAGGTATGTGGTAAACCCGCTACAAAGTCCATAGCTATCCTCTCCCACTTCCACTTTGGAATGGGTCATCGCTAGGTCATTCCACGTGGCCTCCGATGTTCAAACTTAACCTATTGATAGTTCAATCACCTAGGCACAAAAGCTATAATATCCTACTTTATCCCATACTACCAGTAATATTTTCGTATATCTTGATACATCTTTGCGGCAATGGGGTGAATGGAATATCTTGAACAATGGGTCTCCTTAAGGATGAGGCTGACTAATTATCCAACTATAGGAACACATATACAACCCTCAATCCTTAAAATGCCCTTCGGATTAAGGTCGCCTTCCTAGCCTCTACATTGAGTACCTTATCATGAATTACCCTTAGCTGTGGGTCCTCAAATTGCTGTGCCTGAATCTTCTCCATTAAGGAAGACCTAGCCTCTACAAAAGCAAGTACCCTACATGGCTCAGAAATTCCAAGACGAACCATCTGGTTAGCTAAGAACTGAATGTATGAACCTAAAGACCGCTCCTCAACTAATAAGAATGCCAAAATCCCCATACACACCGCCTTCTTACTCAAAGCATCTGCTACTACATTTGCATTACCTAGGTGATAGAGAATAGTGATGTCATAGTCCTTCAGCAACTCCAAAAACCTGCACTTTCTCAAATTAAGATCCTTCTGTATGAATATGTACTGAAGACTATGATGGTCAGTGTAGATCTCACAATGGGATTTATAGAAGTAATGCCTTCAAATCTTCAATACGAAGACTACCACCGCCAACTTTAAACCATGTGTGGCATAGTTTCTTTCATGTAGTTTCAACTACTTAGAAACATATGCAATAATTCTACCATACTGCATCAGAATTATCCACAAGATAACACCTGAAAAATTACAATACACTTTAAAACCTTGGTCCTCGATAGGAAGAGTATGAATTAGAGCTGAAGTCAACAAGGCCTTGAGCTTCAGGAAGCTTGCCTCAACTCATCAGACCATTGGAAGGGAACATTCTTCTGTGTCAATCTATCAAAGGCGAGACAATAAAAGAGAACCCCTCCATAAACCATCTATAATACCCTACCAAACTGATAAAACTACGAACCTCGGTAGGAGAAGTGGCCCTAACCCAATCATTAACTGCCTCTATCTTCGCCATATCTACCATAATCCCATCCTTGGACACCATGTGCCCTAGAAATTCTATAGACTTAAGCCAAAATTCACACTTAGTGAATTTGGCATACAACTACTAATCCTCCAAGGTCTGAAGTACTATCCTCAGGTGTTGCTCATGCTGCTGTCTGCTCCCTGAGTAGACTAGAATTTCATTAATGAATATAATGACAACAGAGTCTAAGTAGGGCCTGAACACACAATTCATCAAGTCTATGAATTCTGTGAGGGCATTAGTTATTACACCCTAGACTCTTAAGCTCAGAATGTCTCTTAAGCTTCTTAAAAGTTACTATGTGAGACGGATAGTCTACAATACTAACAAACAACTCCATGGAAAGGAGAATGGGACACCTTATAGTAGGGAAGGTTGGAAATAGGGTTATAAGGAATCGGAAGAAGTTGGAGGCGAAGTAAGAAGTCGTAGGACTCGACTTACCATGTAAGCTACTAACATAGAAGTCCTACACACTTAAGCTACTTGAGTACACATCAAGCTTAAGTAGGAAGGAGTGCATAGGCTCTTGAAGTAAGATGAGATTACAAGCTCACGAAAGAGAAATAAGGAAAAGACGCACCTACTCAAAGCAAGTAGGTAATGCAACTAATTGGACAAGAATGTGATGTACTTAGTGTTAAGTAGGTGATGCAGCAGCTTAGGGTGGACCCCATTGCCACATGGCAGCATGTGATTGGCTGAACAAGTTGAGGTGGCACTCTAGGAGGCTGCCACATGTCACCCTAGGGGTTTGCCATGTGGCAACTTCTAAAGAGGTGTATATATATGTATTATGTGACTCTTAACTCTTTCATTATCCAAAAATCAGCCAAGAACAAAGAGAGAAAAACGTGAAGAAAGAAAGGAACAAGGCAGCCATGGTTTTGAGAAATTAAAGTTAAGTTCTTCAATTTTTCTCCGTGAATTAATTATCTAAGGTGTTTCTCGGACATGTGGAGGTGTATATATGTGTAATAGGATGAATAATGAGTCGTTACTTCAGCCTTACACTTGGAAACTTGAGAGAAAGTTGAAAGAACAAAGAGAGAAAATGTTAAGAGCTAGAAAACAAACCCGTTTTTGAATAGGACTGTTGTTAGTAATATTAGTATAACCTCTTGTGTACAGCTTCGTTTAGAGTGATTCAATATGTTTTGGAAAGGTGTTTCATATGTCTATAAGTTTAATTGATCCTTTAAAATCCAGATTTGCTTTTATCTACTCAAAAAAAGGTGATGAAGTATAGAGGAGGTATTGCCCAAGTTTTGGTTTTGGACATCTTACATGGACTGCTGTTGGTATTTTAGGCATATCGTTTTGTACAGAATTGATGTAGGGATGATTAAAAATTGTATGCGACCCTAAGACAAATGTATATAACTTTCATGGAGGACATAAATCCTATTTCCCTCAATTACCCCTTCGAAATGAAGAGACAATGCAAGACAGTAAGCTATACAGAATTCACATTTTGATAGTTTGGAGTGAGTTGTTTGGGGTTTGTATTGTGTAATGTTGGTGTGAATTGCTTGTATATATATTGCAGGTTGTTGTTGTTGGTTGGATTTAGTTATTAGGGGTGTGATTAGAAATTTGTATAGGGCACATTATAGGGGAGGTGCTGCCCAATTTTTCTTAACAACTTAACTAATTAAAGAACTAGTTGAGGAGACGAACAAGGAAATAGGTTACATGAATACTAAGGTGCAACCTAAGATGCTGGAAAGCTAAGAGCGGTTGATATTCGTATTAATTTCATGGTGGATAGGTTCAAAGGAAGACAAGGCGAATGGGATAAAGAGTAACTCATAAGAGGTTTGTGAAGCTTCTCTTAGTATGTTTTTGGTATAGGTATGTAAAGCCTATTCTTTCTCTTTCTTTTTGCATGTCGTAGAGGTAAGTAAAAAGTAATAAGATCGCTAGAGTAATTCCATTCCTAAATGTCTCCTTTTCTCTTCTAGATTGTGAACTCTCACTATAGTTGAACTACTTTCCTCGAACTTACTATACGTTAAACAAACAATGAATATACATATTTCTAATCGAAAAGACTATATGACTACATGTACTCTGAAATCCTTAAGCGGTTAGAACTACTTCGATATATATCTAAGGACCCCGAGATGTTAATTAATATAGTCCTAATGGCCTTTGAGGGCACTTGAGCTGATCATATTACCACCCTAATTCTCAGACGCTAGTTCAGCCTTCATATACTGTCGAGTCTCCGATAACGATTTAAACTGCATATAGTTACTCAATACTCTACTCGTGTATACTATAATACTTCTTTCACCGCTTCTCGGGCCAGGAATAGTAATCCTGCATAATTTACTACATTTTCCACTAAGCCCCTAACTAAAGGGCCAGGATACGTATATATATATATATATGATGATGTGTTCTAATAAGGTGGTGATGACACTAAGGCCATGATGGTTTTACAAAGGTAATTCAACGGACCCTCGAAAGGGCCGGCTATATGATATGATTTGAACATGCATGCTTTTGTAATTCACAAAATACAGGTACAGGTTTTTGATTTGATACTTTGTTTCCCTGCTTCTCTATTTCAGATATACCTCTAGCTGTATTATGTTATGTTTTACATACTCAGTTCATATTTCGTACTGACCCTTTTTTTTTAGGGGGGGGCTGCATTTCATGCCTGCTGGTAGAGGTACAGGTTTTGGGAGTCCATCATCTTAGGATCCCGCTCATCTCAGTTGGAAGAGGCTCCATTGTATCGAAGCCTAGTTTTTGGCATTGGCCATTGATGTATAGTATTGCTTTGTCTATTCAGGGGTACGACGGGGGCCCTGTCCCACCATATGTTGTCGTTAATATTTTTAGAGGTCTGCAGACATGTATATGTGGGTTGTGTATATCAGTTTGATTCAGCTGGTTCTATATGATGTATGGTATATGTTATTATGTTATGGTAGCCTTGTCGGCTTGCACGCCCTTTCATGTCACGACACAAACGAAAAGGGCTACAGGTTTATGAAAATGTTATCGCCCAATGGGGCTTTGTTACATGATATTGTCGTATTTACAGTTCAATTTGACCACAGCTGATAGTTAGGTAAATGAGGGGTCCAGGTCAGACCCCAGTCGCGGCCTACGGGGTTAGATCTTGACAGAAGTGGTATCAGAGCAGTTCGTCCTTGGATTATCTATAGACCATGTCCAATAGAATCTTGTATATCGATGTGTTGCACGCCACATCTATAAATAGGAGGCTACAGGACATTTAGGATGTTACCTTTCTTTTACATCTGAGATTATGCTATAGATCCAAGTCATAGGACAATTCCTTATACTAACCTTGGATCTTAATAGAAGGAAGACACCAACAGAAGGAATTAATTAACGACATAAGAAGTTACGAAGCACGCATGTAAGTAAGGTAAAGGCTCGAAAGATATCTGTTGGGTAAGGTATTGACATGTGATTGAAATGTAAAGTTGAAACCTGAAAGGAAAGCAGATAGGAAGTGCAACAGATGCAGTTTGAAGTTGGACATACGAGGTAAGTCTAGTATTTTTATATTATTGTTGACATTGAAAGCCCTATGTGGCTATGATATGAGATGCTATTGAAAGCCCTATATAGCTGTGATATAATATATATATATATATATATGTGTGTGTTGGCCCCATGAGGCATTGTTGGTATTTTCTGCATGTAGGTCTGGGATAAGTAAGAAATATAGAGGAAACTCTGCTGAAATTTTCCCAAAACAAGAAAAGGGAATGAAACATAGAGTCTTAATATGTCTTAGAAGTTGATAACAAGTACCCCCATTATGGTTAACTAAAGCTGTAAGAGGTACCCTACAGGTCATCAATAAGGGATACCCTTTTTACTCGGGGAAGTTTATTACGGAGAAACAAAAGTCTGTCTGAGTAGTACAGTTCAGACTCCAGTATCTCCAGCCATAATTGTGCTATAGAAAAAAAAAGCTCAAGTTGAAAGGTAAGATGTACAGTAATTGAGCTTCACTCATTTTTGAAAATACCAAGCCCCCGACTCCTATTATAAATTAGATGGGTTATTCATAACTCGAGGATAAACTCGGAAGGAGACTACGTAGGTCAAGTATTAAAAGAAGTACTATGATGTTTAATTGATTCTGGTTTCTTCAAACAATGGTTGGAAAATGGGTTACGATAACAATTTATAGTTCCCCACCGACTAATTGGGGAAAGAGCTTCGGACAGAAGCACCTCAAAAAGATGTCAGGAATTGAATGTGAGTGTGAATTAAAAAGGGGATATATAAGTATGAATTGAACGGTGTGATACAGTTATACAGGGATAAAGTAGGACCACTAGTAAGGCGCACTAAGTATAAGTTGACTAAGTTAAAAGCCTGCGTTGAGTACGCAGTAAGAACATGGAGATACAAAGAGATGACGTGTGTACACAATGTTGCCCTAAAATTAACGGAACCCTTAAGAGACAAAGATGGAACAGAGTCCAGTCATCTCAAGAAACAAAGGATATAGGTTAGGAAAGCCACTACTCCAAGAGAACCTTTGACAATGAATTCCGGAATACAAATGTTGCCTAGTTAAAAGAAAATTTGGAATGGCTACAAGTGTATATATTAACTTTTTATAGAAATAAGTAGAATGTGGCCTCGGACGAGTTGTTCCATGGGTCCCATTACTTAAGTACAGATTAATAGATGAGGTGTCACACTATGTGTGGGAAGGATCCTGTCGCCTCGTGATTTAGCTAAGGTTCCGTACCTGGATAATCAGGTTGGCAAAAAAAAAATAATGCAGAAAGACGGGAACATGATACAGTACCAAGTATATTAGGACAGGAGACTAGAAGAAATTGAGACTGGACATAGAGCAAGGTATAAGCGGATAAAGGTATAAGTACCCTCTAAAGGGGGGAAGCAAGTTAGAAAACTGCAGAGGGTAAGCTAAAGGCAATTGATGTGGCAACATGTTCGAGATGGATGCTTAAACTTCAATAAGATCCTTTGTTGAACCAAGTTAGAAGGATCTGGAAGTCGTCAATAATTGGATAGAAGTTAGAATGCTATGAAAGATAGTGTTAAGAAGTTTCTAGCAAGACCTGGAATAACATAATGCTAGAAGGTGGGTACGTATAAAAGCAGAAGAATATAACAATGAAAGGATATCGAATAACTCAAGGGACACTACAAAAGATAATGACAGCATGCTAGACCAAAAGCCAAAATATTAGCTATAGAGTTGGTTGTAAATAATGTTACGATAGATGTATAACCAAGGACAAAAGAATAGAAAGCCTCCTGTGGTAGGAAATGAGAAGAACACAAAGTGAATAGGATAAAAGGAAAGAAGTGCAACAAGGTGAGACCTAGCGAGACGACGCTAGGGTATTTCTCAGGTCAAGTTGCGCACCTTCTCATAGTTTCGTAAAGGTAAAGGAAGACACAAGATAACAACAATAAAGTGTTACCAGCTGGGGTAAGGAAAGTGTAAAATGGTTTAAGTAAGACGGTCAGAACAAGTTGGTTACTACAGAATAGCGAGTTCATAATGCCAAACTTCTTCCGAACTATACCAACTAAGGATAGATGGAACTCAAAGTGTCTCTAAAGGTCACTATATGAATGAACTTTAGATCTACTCAGTAGCCAACCCCAATGAATGGGTGCGTACAAAAAGGGGGGAATACAATAGGAGGAGTTAAACCAACATGACCAATAAGGGACATGGTCGTAGTGGAACTAAAGATCTACCCCTATACCAGTTGCAAGATAACAGAGGAAAGGGCAAGGCAACACATAAAGACTAGTGAGACGACGTTAAGATAAAATTTGGGCTAAGTTGAGTGCCCCGGACCTTATTGCAAGGATTACCATGAAACGCGACATGAGGACATCCCAAGGAGGTCACCCATCCCAGTATTTCTCTCGCCTAAGCACACTTAACTTCTAAATTATGTTGGAATTTAGTGCGATAGTGTGGGTGTGGTAGCGCGAAATAGAAGAATCTGAACTAGCGGTGGAGAAATGACATGAGATTATGTTCCTAGAGTACTATAAATTACATTGAGGGTATGTTAAAAGTATTTAAGCAAGACAAGAAGGATTAGCTAATTGCTAACTGATGACACACTCGAATGCCACAACTCTTCAACATAGTACCAGTTAATGAGAGGCAAATCACAGAATGGCTATACGGGCCAGTGGGCGAGAGAAGTTTTACACCATTTGGCAGCCAACTCTTAGGGCAGAAAAAAGCAAAACCCAAAATGGTAAGGGTACCAGTTGATGTAATTTACGGAAGATAGGAAGTAATACGCGAGGTTGAAAATACCACAATATGACTAAGGCTACAAAACTCACTTCGCACTCCAGCGCCAGATGACTCTAGAGGAAATGTTACTTGTGGATTAACGATATTAGCCCATGCTCCTTCAATCAAAGGCTACCTACTCAGCCGAGAAGGTGTAAAATTATAGGGTAAAATAGTGGTAGGACCTTACGTAGTCCCCCTAGCTATTATCCCAGATGAAGGAGCCCAAGTTACAGTTAACTACCGAGAATCAGTCTACGAAGAAATTGGGAAGACACATAAGTCTTCGTACACTACTTTACCCTCAAACCTGATGAACAAGCTAAAGCATACCACTTAAACGCTAGAAGATATGTCATGAGCTGATGTTGTTAACTTCAAAGGTAGCTGAGATAATTATCCATCACTTATCAAGTTGCCTATAATAATAATTACCACTCCAGTATCCCAATGGCCCCGTACAAGACTGGTAGAGCAAGACGTGTAAGTCCCCTATTGGATGGGTCGATGTTAGAAAGACTAAGATAAAAAGTCCTCGACATGATTAACCAAGCTATTGACTAAAACCCTAGAGTCGGCAGAAATGATATACAAATAATCGACATCGATATACATAGTTTAAATTAATGATTAGATGTTCATAACAGGGTCACCCAGAAAAGGAAACTTAACCCAAAAATATATTAGATGGTATCAAGTTGCTCGTAAGGTGGGCAAAATGGTTGGTAAGTTGAGCTTACCACCTTATTTGAAAACTATATGCCCCGTCCATCAGATAGGGATGCTTTACAAGGGTACTGACGAGCCACTCAGGGTATGTTCCATAGATGATATCCAGGTCACAGAGGAGCTATCTAATGAAGATCAACCTATCGCCATCCTGGATAGGCAAACTAGAAGACTACGGACTAAAGACGTAGCTTCGGTCATAGTGTTATGGTGGGATAGGAATCGCGAAGGAATGACTTGGGAGGCTAAACAAGAGATGAAGCACAAGTATCCGTACCTATTCTTGATGTCTACAGGTAACCCCAACTCCTGAAACTCGCATATTAAGTACTTGGATGGAAATATGTGTAATCGCAATAGAAAACAATCTCCCTACAATCAGTATAAAGTCTTGAGGGAAGTTTTATTTAACATTCGGGCACGAATGTTCTAACGGGGGGAAGGATGTTACACCCCAGACTCTTGAGCTCGGAATGTCTCTTAAGCTTCTTAGAAGTTACTATGTGAGCCGGATAGTCTACAACACTAACAAACAACTCTAAGGAAAGGAGAATGGGACACCTCATAGTAAGGAAGGTTGGAAATAGGTTATAAGGAGTCGGAAGAAGTTGGAGGTGAAGTAAGGAGTCATAGGACTCGACTTACCATGTAAGCTACTAACTTAGAAGTCCTACACACTTAATCTACTTGAGTACACATCGAGCTTAAGTAACAAGGAGTGCATAGGTTTTTGAAGTAAGACGAGATTACGAGCTCACAAAAGAGAAATAAGGAAAAGATGCGCCTATTAGAAGAAAGTAGGTGATGCACCTACTTGGACAAGCAGGTGATGCACCTAATTAGGGTCAAGTAGGTGATGTAGCAGCTTGGGGTGGACCCCACTTCCACATGGCAGCATGTGATTGGCCGAACAAGTTGAGGTGGCACCCTAGGAGGCTACCATATGTCACCCTAGGGGATTGCCATGTGGCACCTTCTATAGAGGTATATATATGTATTATGTAACTCTTAAATCTTTCATTATCAAAAACTCAACCAAGAACATAGAGAGAAAAACGTGAATAAAGAAAGGAACAAGGTAACCATGGTTTTGAGAAATTAAAGGTAAGTTCTTAAATTTTTCTCTGTGAATTAATTATCTAAGGTGTTCCTTGGACACGTGGAGGTGTATATATGTGTATTAGGATGAATAATGAGTCATTACTTCAGCCTTACACTTGGAAACTTGAGAGAAAGTTGAAAGTACAAAGAGAGAAAACGTTAAGAGCTAGTTAACAAACCCATTTTTGAACGGGACTGTTGTTAGTAATATTAGTATAAATTCTTGTGTACACCTTCGTTTCGAGTGATTTAATATGTTTTGGAAAGGTATTTCATAGGTATATAACTTTCATTTATCCTTTAAAATCCAGTTTTGCTTTTAGTTGCTCGAGAAAGGGTGATGAAATATAGAGGATGTACTGCCCAGATTTTGGTTTTCGACATCTTACACGGACTGCTGTTGGTATTTTGGGCATATCATTTTGTACAGAATTGATGTAGGGGTGATTTGAAATTATATGATACCCTAATACATATGTATATAACTTTCATGGAGGACATAAAGCCTGTTTACCTTAATTACCCCTTTGAAACGAAGCGACAATGCAAGACAGTAAGCTGTCCATAATTCACATTTTGATAGTTTGGAGTGAGTTGTTTGGGGTTTGTATTGTGTAATATTGGTGTGAATTGCTTGTATATATGTTGCAGGTTGTTGTTGTTTGTTGGCTATAGTTATTAGGTATGTGATTGGAAATTTCGATAGGGCATATTATAGGGGAGGTGCTGCCCAATTTTCGTTAACGCCTTAACTAATTAAAGAACTAGTTGATGAAACGAACAAGGAAATAGGTTTCATGAATACTAAGGTGCAAACTAAGATGCTGGAAAGCAAAGAGCAGTTGATATTCGTATTAATTTCATGCTGGATAGGTTCAAAGGAAGACAAGGCGAATGGGATAAAGAGTAACTCATAAGAGGTATGTGAAGCTTCTCTTAGTATGTTTTTGGTATAGGTATGTAAAGCCTATTCTTTCTCTTTCTTTTTGCATGTCGTAGAGGTAAGTAAAAAGTAATACGATCGCTGGAGTAATTCCATTCCTAAATGTCTCCTTTTCTCTTCTATATTGTAAACTCTCACTGTAGTTGAACTACTTTCCCTGAACTTACTATACGTTAAACAAACAATGAATATACAGATTTCTAATTGGAAAGACTATATGACTACATATACTCTGAAATCCTTAAGCGGTTAGAACTACTTTGGTATGTATCTAAGGACCCCGAGATGTTAATTAATATAGTCTTAATGGCCTTTAGAGGGCACTTGAGCTGATCATATTACCACCCTGATTCTCAGACGCTAGTTCAGCCTTCATATACTGTCGAGTCTCTGATAACGATTTAAACTGCATATTGTTACTCAATACTCTACTCGTGTATACTGTAATACTTCTTTCACCGCTTCTCGGGCCAGGAATAGTAATCGTGCATAATTCACTGCATTTTCCACTGAGCCCCTTACTAAAGGGACAGGATACATATGTATATATATATATGATGATGTGTTCTAATAAGGTGGTGATGACACTGGGGCCATGATGGTTTTACAGAGGTAATTCAACGGACCCCTGAAAGGGCCGGCTATATGATATGATTTGAACATGCATGATTTTGTAATTCACAAAATATAGGTACAGGTTTCTGATTTGATACTTTGTTTCCCTGCTTCTCTATTTCAGATATACCTCCAGCTGTATTATGTTATGTTTTACATAATCAGTTCATATGTCGTACTGACCCCCTTTTCTCGGGGGGGCTGCGTTTCATGCCAGCAGGTACAGGTACAGGTTTTGGGAGTCTGTCATCTTAGGATCCTGCTCAGCTCAGCTGGAAGAGGCTACATTGTATCGGAGCCTAGTTTTTGGCATTGGCCATTGATGTATAGTATTACTTTGTCTATTTAGGGGTACGACGGGGGCCCTATCCCGCCATATGTTGTCATTAATATTTTTAGAGGTCTGCAGATATGTATATGTGGGTTGTATATATCATTTTGATTCATCTGGGTCTACGTGATGTATGGTATATGTTATTATGTTATGGCATCCTTGTCGACTTACATGCCCTTTCATGTTACGACACAAATGAAAAGGGCTACAGGGTTATGAAAATATTATCGCCTAATGGGGCTCTGTTACATGATATTTGTCTTATTTACAGTTCAATTTGACCACAACTAACAGTTAGGTATACAGTGGGGTCTAAGTCATACCCCAATCGCGGCCTACGGGGTTAGGTCGTAACATTAGTCAACCAAAAGGACATGACTAAGAACTCATAGTGCCTGTATCGAGTCTTGAAAGTCTTAGGGATATCTAACTCCCTAATACTCTACTTGTGATACCGTGACCTTAAGTCTATCTTAGAGAGCACTGCTACATCATGGAGCTGGTCAAATAAGTCATCAATCCACGCCATCAAGTACCTATTCTTGATGGTCACCTTATTCAATTATTTGTAATCAATACACATATTCAAGGTACCATCCTTTTTTTTCATGAATAGAATAGGAGTATCCCAGAAAGACACACTGGGCCTGATAAACATCTTACTCAAAAGGTCCTATAGCTGCACATTAAGCCCCCTTAACTCAACTAGAGCCATCTAATATGGTGTAATAAAGATTGGTTATGTACCCGACTTAACATCAATGTCAAAATCAATATCACGCTCAGGAGGCAGACTAGGTAGATCGATAGGAAATACATTAAGGAACTCTCAGACCATCGGAACAGAATTAATAGAAGGAGTGTCGGCACTGGTGTCAGCAAGATCGGCTAGACACCCATTTCCCACTAACCGCTGAGCCCTAAGAAAAGATATCACACCACATGGTACATGACTAGCTACACCTGCCTATACAATCGAAGGAATACCAAGCATACACAAGGTAATGGTTTTGGGAAAGCAATCCAAAACTGCATAATGAGTAGAAAACCAATCCATTCCTAGAATCAAGTCAAAGTCTACCATACCTAGCATAATCAAGTCCACTCTATATCCTACCCCATGATAGTCACCACACTGGATCGATACACGTGATCCACTACTAAAGAGTCATATATTGGGGTAGCTATAAATATAAGCAAAGGTAATGGCTCACATAAGACATCCCATCGAGTAGCACAATGAGCAGACACATAGAAGTAAGTGGACCAAGGATCAAATAAAGCATAGGCAGGCAGATGAGAGACGAAGATCGTACCTGTGATAATCGCATTTGACATCTCCACCTCTGGCCTACCTAAAAAGACATACATATGACTGCGTCCACCTCTGCCACCTGTCTGACCTACGTGGGGACCACCCCTAGTACCTTTCTAAGCGACTGAACTGTGCCCTGAGGCTTGAACTTGCTGGCCCTCCTGACTTTGGAGTCTATAATCGCTGATAGTAGGACACTCCCTAGCAAAGTGTCCTATCACACCACACTCATAGCACGACCCTATGAATGAACCTCTCTGTAATGTTCCAGCTGAAACTTAATAGTCACTACAACCTGAATACCCAGAAGTCTGACCCCAAGATAACTAACCGAAAATCTAGCCACTCTAACCGCCGATACCTGTTGATCCACCATTGGTAAGTTATTAGGCTTCCTGAACTGGTCTACTAGGTCGATACTTTTGGGGATGGCCTTTGCCAGAAGAACCCTTACTATGTGACTGACATCTCTTAAAACAGCCTTGATAGAGAGGGCTCGTGTCGCTTCCTCCATAGGCCTCACGAGGTATAGCCTCAATAGTATAGGCATGGTTCACTATTTGTAAGAATGAACAGCCCAATGCAAGTATCTACACTGTCACCAACCTCAAAGGAATAGATAACCCTCTGACAAATGGGCATACCCGCTTCTTCTCCATTGGAAAAATCATAGTAGCATGCCTGGAGAGCTTATGGAATTGAGACTCATACTCTTTGACCATCATCGATCCCTGTACCAGCACTATGAACTCATATCTTAGCCTCTTCCTCAAACTGCGAGGTACAAATTCTCCATCTAGGCATCAGAGAACTGGGTCTATGTCATTGGCGATGATCTCACGGGTCTGCAGCTAAGATAGGACCTCTATCACTGCTTTACTGGTCCATCTAGCTAGAAAGCACTGTAATCAACCCTGTAGGACTCCACCAATCCTAGGTTATGCAACCTCTCCTGACAACTAAACAAAAAATCATAGGCATCCTCGCCCGTGGCACCCAAGAACCTAGGAGGGGCCATTTTGATAAACCTGCCTAACATCTTCTGCTCCTCCACAGACATAACTAGTCTAACTGCCATATGCTGAACAACTGTGGGAGTAGGCTGTAGAGTTGGGGTCGGATTATACTATTCCTCTTCCTGCCCTGAAGTCTGAGCTTCTTCTCAGACCTTGGGTCCAGCATAAGTTCTAGGTAGTTTCCCTACTCTAGATATACCCTCAATAAAGATGAGGATCTTGGCGAGAGGATCTTATAACACTGGAGTGTCCATGAATCTTGCTAGAGGTTGCACTGGATCCTGCTTTGCCGGCTGAGGCGCGAACTGCGCAACCTCCATATCTAGCTCTGGTACTAGTGCGGTGCAGAGCTATGCTCTGACCTTTGCATTGACTTCGATCCCTACACCGAGCTAGGGCTCTATTTATAGGTACAGGGGGTCCTCGTCTGTCCCAGGTGGATCTCAGCCTCGCCATCTGACAAAGAGTGAAATAAATAGGATTTAGAGGTGTTCATCTTCATTAGCACACGATCAGAAACAAGAGTAGTAACTTAATTCCTAACAATGTCCTATAGTCTCCCGAAGATTGGATACGGACGTCATTGTACTGATCCGCGGGACTCTACTAGACACTTTCTCCTATAATGGTGAGACTGATAAACGTAAGCTCTGATACCACTCTATCATGACCCAAATCTGGGCCATGATGACACCTACTATAACCTTCGAGTAGGCAAGCCAAACCCAAGTCAAGAAAAATTCAAATCATAAAATAATTAAATAATTAATAACATAAGAAGGATGAAGCAAAAAGAATATAACAAAAGAAAAGTCGGGCTAGAATATAGATACATAAATATAATACAAAATATACAAAAGGCCCGATAGTACCAAAAATATGATGAGTTGACACTAGAACAAACCCCAGAGCTGGTGTCACCTATACATGAGCTACTAAGTACAAAATTTGACAATATTTATAAATATACAGCGCAGAAATGACTTTCCAAAATATAAAATACAAGTCAAAGAAACATAGGGGTAGCAAGTCTTTGAACGCCAGGATCTCACCACAATTTGGATCTGGCACAACTACGGATGATCAGGTGTGCACTGGAGGTGGCTCAAACTGGGAGCTGCATCAAAAAGATGCAAAAATGTAGTATGAGTACCAAAACATGGGTACTCAGTAGGCATCATATACCGACCGAGCTTAAAAATAATAAATATATAATAAGCAACACGATGATAATAATAATAACATGGAAGAACCATAAACTAAAATCTTGGGAGAAGGGGGTGCGGAAAGATCATCCAATAATCAATTAAATCCAAGAAGTCATATAATCACATCAAAGATCTCAACTCTTAAAATACCAAAAGAGTGACCAAATATGTACTTGTAGTTATGGATCAACATCCTCCAAAAGTATCATGAAGTGCCCGGAATAACCCTCGAGCTCCTCAAAAAGAAGGGCCGCCTGAAATCATACCTCGAGCTCATTAACATCGAAATAATAACCTGAAATATGTATCAACAAGCCACCCAGAATTCACACCTAGAGCTTATCAAGTGAAATAAAGTGCAGCTTAAAGTCAGTAAAGGGACTGCCCTAAATTATACCTCGAGCTCATCAATATTAATTTCCATAAGTAAGATATCACCAGATTTTCTTAAATTCTTCCTATTTATTTATCAACCAAAAGTCCTATTATCATCTTTTACTCTTTATTTTAAAAAGGGATTTTAACACGGGTGAGGTAAATAAGAAAAATAGTATGTCAAAAATCATACGGCACTCACGTGAGACTCTAGTGTACCAAAAGCATAACCTCGGCCCCAACATTTCAATATCACAAGCAACCAAGGCATAAGCATAAGCCAAAAGTCATATAAAGTGACCAACCGACATAAGTAAAACAAGAAGCACCCATAGTTCAAATCACCTAGGATCAAGTTCTAAGTATTCTAAATATTGTAAACAAGTCAAGCTTTCACCTAGACTAAGTCTCCAACGGCTAACACTCAAACTAACTACTAATGATGATCATCGGCACCTAAATCACCATTATAATCACACTTTACCACCTGAAATATATGAGTTCTAACAAAGTCAATTCTAACAAAAGAAAGACATAACCTACCTCAAGCCGAAACTGCAACTGAACTGCTAAACTTGAGAATTTCCTCTTTAGGCCACCTCCAAATAATGCCACTCTATCAAATTATCGAAGAACACATCAAAAAAAATCCAACGATACCTATATTACTATAATAGTAAAATGGAACCAAAATCAAGTCAAAAATAGACATTGGGATCCGTGCACAAAATCAATAAACCAACTCCATCACAAATTCCCAATAGCTCAAGGAACTTGTACTCCAAATATGGGTAAATTTTGAGCAACGTAAGAGCTTAAAACCCCCCTCCAAATTCAAGCCCTATAATAGTTCAAAAATGTAAGAAACAACGAAATTATGCAAAACTTATGAGCTTTTTACGACAAGAAAGGATTCTAGACCATTCCCACAAGAATCTCTAATATACCAGAGCAAGAGTGATCGAAAATGGCCAAGAGGAGTTCTCAAAATCTCCAAATTTCTAAGTTCCAAAATGGGACTTAACTGTTAAAAACAGGTATTTTAATTCAATCAAGTCATTGAATTTGTTTATCGCGATCGCGAGCTAAGCCCCGTGATTGCAAGGTCTGATCCAGTTAACCCATCGCGATAAAAATAGTTAATTATACGATCATGATGCCCAGTGTCTCATGCCTTTGCGATCTCGGACCCCTGGGTCAAAAATGTGAATACCAAAAGTTTCTGCACCAGTAGTTCAACTGGTGTTGAACTTTAGAAAAAATGGACTTTCTCTAATAGAGGTCCGAAATTCGTTCAAACCCCGCGAACGCAAACAGACTATGCTACCCAATCAGAAACGGCTTTTCGGACTCAATGAAATTGACGGATTTTCCAAAGAAGGTTACTTCACTAAAATGTTGACTAAAGTCATCACTTTCTAAAGAAATCATTCAAAACGTACAAACTGACAGAATTTTCATCCAAGAGAGTTTACTCAAAATGTTGATCAAAGTTAAACTTGGCCAAAACTTTAAAGTTAAAACAACAGATCATACAAACACAAAACAAAGACTCTAAAACCCAAACAAACCTTCCTTCTAGACTAAAATGGATCTTTTGGAGCTGATGGAACCATTGGAATTCTCATATAATGCATGAATCTCTGAATGCTTACTAAAGTCAACTCTTTCAAACCTTAGACCTTAAAATGGCCAAACCTCCTCAAAACTCAACTGAATATCTTGGGGAGCATGCCA
Organism: Solanum dulcamara; assembly: GCF_947179165.1. Classification (NCBI taxonomy): domain Eukaryota; kingdom Viridiplantae; phylum Streptophyta; class Magnoliopsida; order Solanales; family Solanaceae; genus Solanum; species Solanum dulcamara. Next base: position 47,903,761 of record NC_077237.1, on the reverse strand, counting down.
CCCATCTCAACATCATATATGAGCTATAAAGAAGCTACAAGAAGAGGTAAAATGGTAAAAACATATAAAAGTACAAAAATGACCTTGGAGGTCATTACAAGTCAAGGTTTAATAGAGAAACTAGTTTGTTGAAGAGGCTAAATGAGAAGCTGAAGAACATATGTATACTAGATATCCTCATTTATTCATTTATCAATATAAAGATATTGACGTAAGATTCCTTCCCTTATTTAGATTCAACTCCTATACCTTATGCTTGAATATTTTAGTTTGTGTTATATGCATGCCTTGTGTATTCCTTCAAATTCTTATGACCTTGTTAGGAAAACAATTCAGTCTAGAGAAAGTTAGCATAACAGGTTACCCAAGCTTGGCCATCATGTGGGGATGAATGATACCAAGGGAGAGATATTGTAACACCTAAAGAGGTTCTAGTCCAGATCAAATCTTGAAATGAATGGAAGGAATTTCTACAAAAAAAATTTAGAATCACGAGCAACATCTATAGACCGTAAATGGAAACATGATCCATAGATGAGGCTTGTAGATCAGGTTCACAATTAGTGAAATTCTTCTAACTTTTACGGATGGTGCTTATGGCTTGTGGAATTAACCACAAACCGTAGATGGTAATAATAAAATAGTTTAGAGACAGTAGTGTTTACCCTGAGTTCTACAAGTCCCATTTATAGGTCGTAAAATGTTTTATGCATCATAGATTGACTCGTAGATCAAGTATAGAGACTCGACTTTTAGCCAAATTTATACGGACCATGTTTATGGATCATAGATGGAACTAGGAACCATAGATTGTCCCATAGATCAAACTTTAGAAACACTGAATTTCCACATGTTTTCTAAAGAAGGGATCTATATCCCGTACATGAACCTCATAGATGGCTTCCGACATATTTTAATTGGGATTATTTCAGTCTTTTCCCATTATTTCTAAGACTTAAACCCAACATATTGGTACCTAATTATGGAATTTATCGTACTTACCTTAGAATACTCTCATGTTCTATCCCCAAGACTTAGTCCAAGAAGCAAGAAGAGCAAACCTAGGATTTCAAGCATCTCCATCAAGCTTTTTTCAAGAACTCTTATTTTCCCAGGTATGTAAGGCTATCATAGTGAGTGAATGAGTTTTTCCTCATGCCCTATATCTATTATCTCAGTTAGTAGATTAAAGCTAGGTTTTTACCTCAAAATGCATATGTTCGAAATTCTCCTTATAATCTTATGGCCGATTACTTGATTTCTATTATAGATATTTCAGTCCATCATATATTTTATGATCTTCCATTGTTGTTCATGCTTATTATACCACATGAACCCTATTTAGCTAAGAGTTACTTTGAGAATATTGACATATTCATTATTATGCATTGTTTTCATAATCAAGGTAAATTCCAAGTTTTAAAGTAGTATTTTAGAGAGAATCTTAAAGAAACATGAATACTTCAAGAGCATTATTTTCTGAAAGAAAAGCATATCTTAGTTCTAGAAGGAACTATATTTTTTCATAAAAGATAGTCTTTTGAACCGAGTTCGGTATAGATATGAAGAGACATTTTGAGTGAATAACTCTACACAGAGATTATCAATTTCTCCTGAAGTATGATTTTTTTTTTCTAAAATGGGACTTTATACAGTTATTGAGCATGCTTGTTTTGGAAGTAGTATTGACCATTGAGTTGGGTAAGGGCTTAGAGAATTCAAAACCAGAATTGTGCCGCTGACATAGGATAAGATTATGCTGTTGATTCGGGCGACTTCTAAAAAAGCTTCTGTTGAGGTCTTAGATATTAGATCTATTAGTTAAAGTTTATCCTCTACCATGGAAAAGTGTTAGATGATTATGGCAATGTGGAAAAGATGTTGTATCATCACGAGACTCATAGTGGTGGTCGTCGGTTAGAGAAAAATCCTCAAGAAAAGCCAAGTATATTATTTTCAATTTTGATATCATTGCATATATCTTAGTTGTAAAGCTTTGTTGTTTCAATACACTTGAATGCTTTACTTTTTAGTTAGCCATTTTACCATTTACTCTCAGGTATATTCTTTCAGTTCAATATATTCAATTTAACATGTTGTTTCATTAAGCCATTTTACATACTATATATTTCATGTATTAACGCAATTTCGCACTACATCTTTAATTGATATAGATACATGTGTTCAGGATCGGCAGCATAACCTTCACTAGGATTTTTTCCATCAACATTTAGTGAGACCTCCTTGCTTTTAGAGGGCTCCAGTCTATTTAGTTTCACCTATATTTAGTTCAATAGAGGCTTAATAGACATGTTAGTTGAGTTAGTCAAAGCTTTGATTTCAGATGTTTCCAAATATTTATACTATTATTATTCAGACTTATTTTTCAGACTTACATAAAATATGTTGAGATGGTTTAGTTGTTTAAATCATTATGATGCTCACTATTTATATAACTTTGACAAAAGTTATTCTCTCACGACCCAAGCTAGGTCCTAGACGTGACATAATGATTAGAATCCCGAGGGAGTCCAACCAAGCCTCTTGGCAGATATAAAGTAAGTAAATACATCAATAAAATCATAAAGTGGAAGAAAAGATTGAAGTAGAATCTCTAACAAAATAAAGACTCAAAGTAATATGTCCAAATAAATGAAACTACATCATCATGGTATAACATGCCTCTAGTACTATGGGCGGGGGCAATGGAAAAGCCCTAGCTTATCCTAAACATAAGAAATAAAGTTAAGACAAGAAATGTAAACTCATGTTGGTTGTTTCCCTCAAAGAATGAGAACTCACCAATCAAGTGAAAGAGAGAAGTAATCCAATCTAGCCACTAATAGGAGGATGATCATCGGACCCTACATTATGAGAAAATGTAGAAAAAAGTATCTGTTAGAACATAAAAAGTACTATGTATGTGATAAAACATGCATTAATGTGAGATAATCGTGTACATGAGACATGAGAAATATGACGCAAGACCAAAGAATCATTAAAATCATGATAGTAAAATCATATCACAGAATATGGTCAATGCATCATTTAAAACATCATGAGGCTCATAAGTAAACCATAGTTCTTTTGTGGGATATAATGTTTAACCGACATATAAGATCATGTGAGCGATAATATGGAATCCGGTGTTACTTCCACACCACAAAGAGATAGGCTACATGCCAAGGTAGACTCCATGAGAAACATAATTAACATCATGAGCTACAAGTGGATCCACTAGCTAGGACATTTAATGAAAACCTATAGGGACACGTAGTTTGGGACTAGAGATTGCTACTAGAGCTCCCTTAGGGGTCTTGATAGAATTCCCTGACTGAGCCCCACCTCAATTTCCTCTCAGTGCTAAGACAATATCTCAATGGAATAGTTAAATCATTTATCATAATCATAGTCATTAGGAAAGAAAATAATCAATCAATCCACATCACCAAATACATCATAAGAATAGCTCCTTGAAAGTCATAATCCATACAAGTGTGAGAAAATCCTTCACCTTTATGAATCTGTGAGTAAGTGAGAAAACCTTTCTCCTTTACATGAATGTGTGAGAAATCCTTTCAAAACTATTTATACTTACTTAGACATCCTTGAAAACATGATTAATCATTATCATAAACTTGTATAAATACTTCATCAAAGCCATGATAATAAATTTCATAGATTCATACTTGAAAATAACATAATGCATGGGTTTATGTAAAACATATCAAAATCATGAAATTAATATTGAAACATGCATAATTAAATCAGTTAAATCGAGACAAAGTATAATTGAATTGACCTAGTGCAATTTCATTGAAATTCGGGTTAGAAAGTAATTTATAAAGAAGATAATTGAGAAAACCTTTTGGACTCCATGGATAAAAGGGGCCTATGAATGAACTTCCACATACCCTGATGAAGATCATACTTGAAACCTTGAAGAAGAAGCTTGAACCTTAGAGCCCAATCTTGGAGAAGAAGATTGATCCTTGAGAGAGTTTTTAAAGAGAAAATTTTTGTGTGGAGTGGTTGATAGAGAATGAGGGAAAATTATAGAGTTTGGGTAGTTATGGAACTAGAAAAATACCCCAAAATGATATATCTTTGGTAATTAATGAATGGGAAACATCCTAAATAACCTTGGAAATAAATTTTAGGCACCCTTCATGGATACCCCTTGATAAGACATAAAGAGAACCACGGACCATTCAAAGGTCCAGGGTAGGAATAAAATATGGGCTCTTGGAGAAGTGACCATCACGAGAGCCACTATAGGTCGTGGAAGGCACCAGGAGTCATGTAGGGGCTTGTCAGAGGCACCTTCTATAGTTCCCTTAGAGCTTCCCTATGTGGGCCCTTATACAGCTCATGAAACTTGATAAGGACCTTACATTGGCCCGTAGAATTTGATCCTTATTTCCCATATTCTAAGGCCCTCTCTTGGGTGGGATCCATGGATCGTGGTGCTTTAAATTGTCCTTGAAGGACCTTTTAGAGACCACCTCTACAAAGTTTATCTGAATTTCATTCCAACTCAACCTACCAACTTCTGAGGTCTTATATGTTCAGTCTTCCACATAGTAGTAAGCCAGGCTAAGGGTTCACTTGGGAGCAGCAATGGTTCTGAATGCCGACTACGCTTAGAGTGTACGCTGGAGGTGTGATAGAGTGTGCCAAAATACAGTATTATAAAGGTTCAAAGAGTGCACATGGTAGGAAAAAAATTAAATTCAGGCTCAATGGGATTGACTAAGGTCACATCAAGGGTAGGACAATTCTAGATAAAGTGGCTTGTGAAAAAGGTCCTAGGTTCATTTTTCAAGCCAAGTCATATCAAGGATTTCACCTTGTAGTAAATTTTGGGGAAAGTTCTAGACAATACGCATATACAATCATGAATCAAAACCTTACTCCACAAGGCATCACAACCACAAATTTTCAAGTTAGTCTCAAAATCAATCAAACTGAATGGTTATTGACAAACTACAATGGATGATTTTACACCCACTTGTAAATTACAAAGTCAAACAAAGAATGTATGAGTCATGACTTTAAATTTTCTTTTTCCCACATTTTGAAATCATTTTCAACTTTTCTTTGCAAATAAAACTTTTGGTGGTCCCTCTTGCATGAGGTGTGACGTAAGACTCAAATAAAAATTAAAACTAAAACTTGACATTTTCTGTTAAGAAAGTCACCTCTCAATATATCATAGAGAAACATCAACCAGATTGACATGAAAAATCTCAAAGAAAAAAAATATAATGAAAATTTGGCTCATTAGGAAAGAACCGTGGTATAAAGAAAACCCTTGGACTTTATTAAAACTAACTACTATTCACAAGACAATTTTGAATCGTGCGCTCATAAATTCATTGAGATAACAAGGACTATTGAAGGAACTAAGAGTAATTCACAAGCACTGGTAGTAAGACAATAGTAAAATGTTAGACTAACCTATCTAAAATAATAACACCAATTTTGATAAAGCTCACCGAGGGAACAAGAAAAAACACTGTTAAAAACTTAGGCCTACCAAGGACGTTGGACCTTAAAATATCTAAACATGCCCGAAAAGGGGAATCAAATCAATCTCAAAAATTAACCAACTACCACCCCAACTAAAAAGTAACTTTGTCCTCAATACTATTACAACTAATAGGAAGGGAAAAGGGAAACTTCTCACATTCTTCCAAGTGCACTCCAACCTGCTCCACGATTCGAGAATAGGGACTCAAATAAAGTTCTTTGGAACTCCTTATCTTGCTCTGCATTTCCATATTCACTCTATTTTTCCCTAGCATTGCCATCCATCCTTGTAATTATCTCATCAATAGCATCATCTCATATTCTTTGTGCATGCCTCAAGCCTCCCATAGTAGGTTCAACCTGAAAATTCATAAGTGACTTGCGCTTCCACTTGTCTACCTTAGCTTGCATGGTGGTGACTATGCCTTCTAGCACCCCAACTAGAACATATAATTTTTCCACCTTCTCGACCATCCCCTTCATGGAATCATGTGTTGTATTATCAATCATTTTATATAGGGTGACAACTTACCAACATATTGTTGGTTATTACGGTAGGTGGTTTCCACCAACTCTTGATAGTCACTCTTTCTAGAAGTGAAAGTGGGAGGTTCTTTTGGAGGTGCTATATCATCCTCGTATGAGGCACTTCTTAATTCCGTGAGATTAGGTTCATGTTGTGAAGGCTTATTCTCCCCCAAACTAAACTCTTGCATCTTTCTTCTCTTAACTTTGAGCCTTCACTGTCCCTCTTTTTCTGAGAATTTATGACACTCCCAATAGGGGTAGATTCATCAGAGTTGAAGTACTAAATCTCAGCTTGATCATACAATCGGCTTATAAGCACCAAGAAAGGCATTGAGCAATTTTGTTGGCATGCCTTTCCCCAAATATGAACTGCCACAATTTCTGTATAGTTGATATAAATACTTGTCATCAAATAGGCAACAAAAGTAGCTACATCATGGGGAAATATTTGATCATTCTTTGATGGCATGATTTGGGCACAAATCAAATCAAGCCACATTTTGGTTTCAAAGGACGCATCTTTCCAAGAGATGTCCATTCCCTTAGGACCTCAAGGTTGTTGGCTTCTACAAATCACACTAGCCACCCAATTGAACTAATTGCTTTTTGATGCAATCTTCTAAGAATACACACCAGTTGTTTTGATTGTATTATTCCAAAATAGAGCATGACTGATGCAGGTGTAATGTTTACCTCTACTCCACGCACTTTAACAAAAGAAAGCAAGGAAACTTATCTACACTTCCTCAATGATTTTAAGCCTCCTATATATCCTAGTAGGATTCATAGAACTCCAGAACCATCTCAGGATAATAGTCCCAAAGTGCTTCCACCAATAAGAGTGACATCGATTAGTAAGTTTCTACACAACCCCATAACAACTTCTTCCAAACCTTCAAAACTTAGCTCTCTCTTCGGTGTGAAGGATTTACTCCATTGAAAAACTCATAATACTCCATACCCCCATACAGAACTTAATCAGTGCCTCTTTTGGGGGGTTATTGGGTACTTCTCTATTTCTGGTGGTAATGGATTGCCTCAAGAGCTTGAGGACTACATGTTTTTGTCTTGGCATATTTTGTAAGAAAATTATAAGCCACATACTAACAAAAACCTATTTTTTTGTATTTTTATTCATGAAAAGAAAAATAAAACTAAAATAAGTTAACAAAATAAAAAAATAGGAGGGCAAAAAGAATTAAACATTTCAACACACAATGAGATTGGCAGTTCGTAGATGAGAAATTGTACTGTGCTAGTTTAAACATCGGCTACAATCAGCAGCCTAACAACTTTTTTTAGACTAACTGGACTTATACCGATAGTATTCCAATGGAGACCCAGGGATTATAGGTGGAATGCTAGAAGTCAGTAGAATTTGTGAAATTCTCAACTTAATCGATGTTGCACCTACAAAATGTAGGGCAACAATTATGCAACACCCATGCTTCACAACCACCTTTTTGACTAAAAATGGTCCAATTTCAGTTCACAAATTCAACAAGCATGTCCCATGGTTACTCAGACATCCCCAAGGGATTCACATTTAAATTTCAAACAAACCTTGATGATTTCCCTTTAAAAGTACGTTATCTCATCTATCATTGGGAATCATCAAGCATACAAAAAAGGCATTTATCAGTTTCGTAGCACTCATTCACAATTTCTCCCTCCCCAAAAAATTATAAGCATTAAAAGTAGTTCAACAAAAACTCATGGATGCTACTCATTTACATTTTTAAACAAAATATTCAAAGATTCACATAATGTCAAATTTACCTTTAGGAATGACGTCACCCAATCCCTTATAGGATAATTTTATGCACTATGTATACTCAAATGGGTTACTCAGATTTTACCCCAAACTCAAATTTAAGCTGCCTACACAAGATTTCACACGCTATTCTTTCACATTCAAACACATTCAACTTAATTCTACCCATTTTAAAACACAAAAATTCATTTCCAAAGAAACAAGTTCAAGAAGAATAAGTGGGATTTGAAAAAACATAGCTCTATCATGGAAATACTCTCACATTTTAACATTACAAAAGCTAAAAATCAGTAAAATAAAGTAACATATCAAAGTTTGAAGAGAGTAAGGAAGAAAGCTTAAGAGCTTCAGTGGAGTCTTTCAACTTCAAACTTGAAGGGTGCGCACTTAGCTTATTTCTTTTAGTTTTGTAGATAGATAGGAGTCCAGAGTGAGGAGAGAGGAAAGAAAATAGAGGTTTAAATAGTATAAAAATAGAAAGTTGGTAGTTAGATAGTCTAATGGGGAATGGGATAGAGAAATATGGGAAATGGAGTTATTGGGAATGAATGTGGAAGAAGGTAAAGGATTTTAGGCATTTGGGGTTTTGGGAAATCGCTGAAAATCTGATTTTGTTTTTCCATGAGTCAAAATTGTAATCTCTTCAATATTATCTTAGTTTCATTGGATCAACGGTTCGCTAATCCATCTGATGAGATTCCAGTTCAGTGCAGATGTTGAAAAAACTTTCAAGTGCACTATTTTGAACCAGCGGTTTGCCAGCCAAGTGTAGGTTCCTACATTTTTCCCTACCTCACTATTGGAATCCTGCCTTTGACTAGATTTGTAAAATTTACAATCGGCATTTTGCTTGTCTTGTACCGATGGCAAGAAAATCAATTTTTCATCATTATAACTAGCCATCTTTTCACATCCCTAAAACAAACCAAAAATAATAAAAAGTGAAGTAAAAAGAATTTAAAGACACTTGGGTTACCTCTCAAAAAGCACTTGTTTTTATGTCGTAGAACGACATGGTTGTCTCACAATCAACCAATGCTTGGTGGAACGTCTTCTTCTCATAGATCATTCACAAACTCGTCCATGGATTCATTGACGGACACCACTCTACACTCATCAGGTGGCTTTGTAGGATTGCTCACCTAAACTTCATTGTATCTTCTCAAACTCAAAGTTTAAGTATTTTTAGCTCGACATTCACTAGTGCTCGGCCAATGGCAAGGAATAGTCAGCCTATAATGATAGGTACCTCAACATCCACATCGCATTCTAGCACCACAAAGTTTGACAAAAGAATGAATTTATCTACTTTAACTAGAATGTCAAGTAGTACACCTACCAACTTCTTGATAGAGAGATATGTTATTAGCAACATCATTAGAGTAGGATAGGGATTACCAAGATCCAAATTCTTGAAAATCACAATGAGAATCAAATTGATACTTTCTCGTAGGTCACACAAGACTTTGTCAAATTTGTGCACCCCAATGGTGCATGAAATAGTAACGCTCTAGTATCCTCTCTTTTAGTGATCAAATTGTTGGACATTTATGTGTCGCATATTTACAACACTTTCGACGCTCAAATTGGTGGATTAGTGCATATTGCAAGCATGTTTTTTAGATATGATATGTATTTTTTCCACTTTCCAGAAAAACTAAGTCGTGCATCAGTTTGGATGATTTTTGAGTAGTTAAGGCATTTTTGCTGAGAACTAGAGACTACGAGTGCCACCACAGACTGTGGTTCCTTGTACGTGCTTTGGTAGCTGGCATGATGTTGATACAATTCAAGCCTGAAGTGATAAAATTTTAGCTAAGTGGAACTCTACGAGACCCTTCACGGACCGTGGAGTCCACCACGGGATGTGATAAAGACTCATAAAGAATTGTTGATGGAATATTGAAATTGGCTAAAAGAAGTACTATAGACCCCAGTATGGGGGTAGTCAGAACCACGAGATGTGGTGCTTGCCCGTGAAGAAGCAAAGGCCCACACAGTGGTGGAACAAGTCAAACACCACGGGGCATGACTACGAGGCGTGAAGGCCAGCATAGACCATGATGCACTGGCATGAAATCTGCCGACTTAAGTGTTCCTAGTTGATTTAGGAGTAGGTTTTATACATCTATAAAATACTCGAAATTATTTTATTTTGGGGATAGGCATTTTATTCTGTGTTTTGGCATATTATGAACATTGTGAGAGCATACTTTGATTACTTTTCAAGATTCAAATCTGCAATCTAATCCTTTTTTCGTTGTTGATTTGTTATTCATCTTGTTATACGAGGTTTACTTTTCTATAAATGTAAGTATTATTTTATGAATTCAATAATAATTCTTGATTCATTCCTTGCAATTATAAGTTGCTAAACCCCATGACTAGGGTTGTGGAAACCATGACACAATAATGAAGTAGGTAAACATATAGGTGATTGTTGTTAAGTGTTTAGCGTCACATTGTAGTTTTGTTCATCCTGTTTTCCTTTTAATGAGGGTCCACATTAAAACTCGCTTGTAGTCATTAATTTCTTGGGAGAGGGGTTATGATTAGGAAAAGAAAACTACAAGAGAGATTCGAAGCATAACCTTTTTTAAGAACTTGAGCCCGGGAGGGAGATAGATTTCTGAGATCAAAAGCAAGAGTTAGTTGGTAATATACTCTTAGACCGTGAGGAGATGAATAAAATATATTTAATAGGGCTAGAGGCATTTGAATGTACATAACTTGCTATATTTGACAGGGATCGCTTTATATTTCTTAATTGAATTGTAAGTTTGGGCGTATTATTCATCACAACGCTACAATAGTGTGACACTTCGATTGTACATTAGCCACTCTCCTATTCTTTAGCAGCTCCTTCATAAACTTTGAATACACAACATTTGCAAAAGAGTATCAACCCGTGGCATGTTAACAGAGAACTTGCTGAATAGCTCAAAAAACTTCATGAATTGATTGTCCTTCTTTTTGTTCAACAACTGTTGACGATACAAAGTAGGATACTTGGGCATATTGCCCTTAGAGAATTCATCCCCTTTTGTTTCTTCAACATCAATCACCACCTTAGGAGGTTCATCAACCTTATCTTCACCAACAACTATATAATCTTCATTCACAAATTCCTAATCATCAACAATTTGGTGGGTGCACTCGGCTTCATCCCATCATCAACGTTTTCACTTGCCATCTTCACAGGCACAACCTTGAAATTATTAAGCATCTTACCAATCCTAGTAACTATTTCCATACAATGACCATAATTTTTAAAATTTAGGAGAGTGTCACTAGGAAGCTATCGTGCCCTAAACTAGGGGACCCGCGATAAGAACCCGGTGCCTCACTTTATCAACCAAGCCAACTTAAATATAAAGGAAATGAAACAACGAGGGATGAAAAGGCCGCCACAATAAGCTTCTAAAAAGATAAATTTACTAGAGAGGTTACAACAACATTAAAAACATAAGGAATGGACCAATAAGGCCAACTTAACTAATGAAGAACTAGCTAGTAATCAAGGCTGCAATTGAAATTGTATATACAATAAGCCAAAAAGACTATAAATGGAACTTGAGAAGATCCAACAAAGTATGTCCATAAGTCTTTATGAATACTACAACTCATATGGTTGGAGAAAGAAACTAACAATACCAACAACTATATAGATAACTCAAGTATGTAAAACCTACAGGCAACCAACAACTCTAGGATGAAAGGACTTTAGCAATCCTTAGCTGAGACAACACCCCTATTGCAAAGGCCGATCAGGACCTTTGTCTAAACATGCAACATGGCATATAGCATCCCCAGGGAATAAAATATTAGTATGAATGAAAATATAATTGTATGGAAGGTGGAAAGTAGAATCATAAATAGCTACGATAAAAAGGGTAATATATATATACCACATTAAAATGAAACTCTGATCGCCTCCATTGACGACATTTGACCTCAGAATAATCAAATATATATAGTATGCTTGTGTAATCGTATGTAGTGAATACACACACACACATACACACACACACATACACACACACACACACACACACACATATATATATATATATATATATATATATATATGTACACCCAACCAAATACTAGCAATGAAGGTCTTTTCCGATAGATAACCGACATTATATTTGCCAACCTATGGTCATCTGTATAATATACATAGTGTCCTGGGTAAATAGGACCCTTTTCTTCCGATTATAGCTCGGATTAAATGCATAACATGCTATGTATGATATGAACTTTGAATGCATATGGTAGGCCTTAACAAGAATTAGCCAATCATGACTTTTCGGTACCCTTATTCTCATAATCTCATCATAACTTCCATATAACATATAAATGTCTTGTGGAACCTAATACGCTTTTAGAATAAACTTGAACACTTAAACTCAATTTTATAAAGGTAATTTAAACTTGAGGATGTTCACAAAGATCTTAAATCTCCTCATGACTTTGTTAAAAATTCATACAATCATTAGCCCTACAAAACTCTTAATATACTCGAAGCTCTTGAATCAACTTCAACTAAGCAAATTAATCATTTAGGAACTCAAAAGGATATTGACATGCTTAACTTGATTTATTATAAACGACTACAAATTGGTAATAGCATGATCCTTTTAGAAACAAGGTTGTTTGATAGGTTTAAAATCAAAAGAATAAAGTACAAGATTTAGTATAAATATCTTTTTCAAATGAAATTTTTGTATAAGCTTCTGACGGGTCAAGAAATAAAATTAATTGACATCCCAATGCCCTTTACAGAGGGTCTTCCTAGCAATAGAATAGTAAAAATGACTAATTTAACGATTTCAAATTCTTAGAATTCGTGCAATATGAAAAAAAATTGCCTTAACATACCTTAAATACAATCTTAAATAACTTGATGTAGATAATTAATTTTCTTTCGATGATCGGATATAACTCAAAATTATTATGATTTTTCCACCAAAACTTCCTCGACGAAATTAGTATGCATATATTTAGAATGTGCTTACAGAGACCAAATGGTACTAACTCTTAATACAAAATAAAAAAAAAATATGGCAAAAACATATATGCATATCTACATTAATTCATAAAACAAACGAGTTAATGATGGGGTCTCTCTATCTATAATAATGAAATAAGGATCATATTATATTTATAATAATAAGTGAGAAAGCTAAAATTTGTAAAGCTTTTCAAAAAAATCCAATGTGCCACTTATCAATTAAAAAACGTGTTCCACTCCCTCCACTTCTACGTGGAAGTGGAGGTGACACACCAACCCAAATTTTTTTCCGTTGAAAATTATTTTGAATAAAATCTATCTCATATAATAATAATTCTTTCAACAAAACTAGACTTATTATCTCTGTTAAATATGAATAGTTAATAAAATTTTATAAAATAAATATTTGCACAACCAAATCGTAACTAAATAATATTTTCATAAAAACTTAAGACATTTTAGGAAGGCAATAAAATATATTTTTATCAAATTCAATTTAATTTGATGTTATCGAATCACACATGGTGTTATAATAAATTCTCAAATTTAATTTTGTAAGCAATACGAGATGAAGGACAACCATAAACGCCAGAGGTGTTACAGATATGTACTTTTGGCTATTGGATTCATTTGAGCCAAGAGATGATTCATTTAGGTCTCCAAGTGTTTGATTGAGGCAGAGTGAGAGCTCATGGTTTGGGTTAAGTTAGATACGTCACTCTTGAGATATTTAACCCTATTATCGATAGACTTGACCCTTTTTAGCACACGACTTAGCAAATCTTCAAGCTTAGAACTTATTATGTCACTCACACTTGCTCGGTTATAAGGACCATTAGATTTTTATGAAGGCACATATGGGTTTCAACTTTGATGATTGTACCTCTCATCCACTCTTGCATGATCTCGCTCATGCCATCGCCCGTTCAATATGTCCATGGACTGTCTTGATCTCACCAACCATGAGTCTCCTCCTGAGGATGCCAAGGTCCTTAATTGGTACCTTGGTAGCCTGGTAGAGAACCCAACCCTTGATTTTCCAAATACATTATCTCTTCATTGAATGACACATAAGCATCCTTCTCTCCAAGTGGTGGTAGACCATGTGATCCAATGTCATTCACATTTTTTGTTCCTGCACTGAACATATTCTTAGTTAAGATCTCCACATTAGCCATCATCATAGCCATTTATTCATCATGCTTTTCTTCCTATCTTCTCATGTTGTTTGTCATGGTCGAAGACGATACACTCAAAGGACTTTCACTATCGCTTGGGCTTAGAACCAAAGGACTTTCATTGTACCCTTTCACCCCACTTAGAATAGGCCAAATCATTATGTTCTAGGCTTAAGAAGATAACAAAAAGTCAAAAATACCCCTCAAAACATGTTCTTTAATTTCTGAACTAGGTTGCCAAGAGTCATTCCATTGATGAGTTTGTATTTTACAGAGTTATTTGACTCAAATTCATAAATGATTGCTATGTTTTAATGCTAATTTGAAGTAGTTTTATGCCCAAGTTTTTTTATGTGCAAATATTCCTTAAAGAAAAGCATGTTTCAAGGATTTGGTAAAAACCACTGAATCCCAGCGGTAAGAGAATTGGCACTTCGTGAAAGCTGACATACGTTTTGTCAGCTAGAATGGAGCAAGCTGTCTTAGAACTTGAACTACAATTATTATATTAAAATGTCTGATAGATGGTTGAATTTTCCAAGTGTTGCAAAGCTCATAGAGACACTGAAGGTTGAAGGGAGGAAGTGACAAGCACCCTAGAATGATTTATCGGCATTCCGCTGGTCTAGTGCAAGTCTTGAAGCAGAAGCTGATGGGCCAAAAAAGTAATTATGAAAATTAGTGTTTCCTATGGAAAGTTTGAAGGACCAAAATGGGGATTTGTGAAATTATGTATTATTATTATCACTATCCAATTAACCAATTCTAGATAGTAGAGAGAAGTAGAGAGAGAGATAGAACATTCATAGTGATAGTTAAGAACTCTTAGCTTCTAGAGAAAGAAACCTACAATATTTTATCTTCCAAATCTTGGATTTAGATTTTGTTCATTATTTTAGATTGGAATGAAGCTTTCTTTATAGGTATTATTTTTGTTCCTTGTTTCATGAGTAGCTAAATCCTTAGTTAGCGGTGTGCTAGATTGGAGTGTAAGACCCTGAACATATTTTGATTAATCTTCTCTATAATTTATTGTATGGCATGGATCTGTAGTAGTCTTGAAGTTTTAATCCAAAAAATTAGTGGTTGCTAACATTGATTAAGATCTTGTCATGATCCAAGTTAGGCCCGAGGCGTGACACATTGATCGAAATCCCGAGGAATCCCAACCAAGCCTTTTAGCACACATCACATTTATAAGGTCACTTAAACATTAATTAAAAAACATATGTGGAAGACAAGTCCCAATGAAGTCTCAATAAGAGAAACACTTCAAGGAATATGTCCGAACATTTGGAACTACAACTCATTAAACGTCTAACATGTCTCTACTTTATTCTAGATGGGGACATAAGACATGTTCCTACCTCATCCATAAAAGAAAGAAATGTTATGACAAAAGATCATAAACTCATATTGGTTACACCCTTGAGACATAAGGACTCACCAATCAAGTGATAGCAATCAAAGTAACTATAGCCACGACGGGGAAGATCATGATTGTCAGATCCTACATTATGATACAATATAGGAAAAAGTATGCATTAGTACATGAAATACACTAAGTATGTGAGAAACATACATGAACAATAATAACAGGACATAAGCAATATGAATGTAAAATGTATGACTAATACCTTTAAAATATGACTACACTTTGAAAACATTTAAACATCATAATCATAGTTAGTGCATCATAAAATTAAAATAAGGACCATACCATAGCATACACATTTTTGTGGGATAGGACTTTAATCGACACTTAAGACCATGCGAGCTATAACATAGAATTCGATGTAACTCCCAAATCGAGAAGAGAGAGGCTACTTGTCAAGGTAGACTTTGTGAGAACATCTTAACATCATGAGCTATACGTGGATCCACTAGGTAAGCCATAAACACAACCTACGATGGAAACATAGTTAGGGACTATAGGTTGCTACTAGGATTCCCTTGGATAGCTGCTTTTTCTATTGGACCGAACCCCCACCTAAAATTCCTCTCCGTGCTTAGTCATTATCCCAACAAAACTCATTAAAATATCATCATAAAATAATAATAAGAGTATCCCATTACATGAGTGATTCATATGAATCTATGAGTCAGTGAGAAAGCCTTTCATCTGTTAAACATTAGTTGTGGAAAAAACTTTCACAATCTTTATACAATTTTTGAAAAATTCATTGAAACATAATTCATCAGCGTCGTAGATTTTTCATAAAATATATCATAAAGTTCATGATCATAATTTCATAAGTTTAAAATTTATAATTTAAAATCATAGATCAATGCATCGGTCCATGTGGAATAAATTGGAAATGATGTATTGTAGTAAACTCATGCATGATAATGAAGAATAATGCAAACTGACACCTGCAGAATTTCGTAGAAGTATGACTTCCTTTCAAGATACAAAATATTAGCCAACAATCAATTTGGTTGAGATTATTTCCATTCTCACTAACTAGTGAAGCCACCACATGGCTTGTGGAGTTACCCCAAGGGTCGATTACTACTTGGGATGAGTTAAAGAAGGACTTCCTTGAGAGGTATTTTCTAATTCTTCTTGTAATTGAATTGCGGTATGGTTGACATTTAAATGAAAGGTGGAAATGTATACAAGACATGATTTGTGGCTGTTTTGTTGCAATACTTCTTTCGATCTTTAAGTTCCCAAAAAAAAGAAATCATTAATGGATTGACAGGTGGAGCACTCATGGATCCTTCGTTTGATGAAGTGAAGCTTTTGCTTGAAAAGGTTGTCAAAAAACACCATAATTATAATGCAACAGTAACCAAGGAGACATTGGATATCACCTCCCCTAATGAGCATTACAAGGACGAGAGGATATGTGAAAAGAGGGATAAGAGGCAACCAAAATTATTGAAGTTCTCATATAATATGTGGTGGGAATGAGAACTTAAAGTGTGAATGTCGTTAACACATGTAGTGACTTAGAGGTAAACAAGATTGATGTTTATTTCTTCGAAGAACCTTGAGTGATGAAGATGTCAAGAGGAGGACTCAATCTCTTATCTTCCAAAGGTAAAACACTTTTTTGGGAAAAATGAGAGAGGGAATTAATGTCAGAATAAATTGGAGTTTCATGAGAAAAGTAAACAAGACCCGATGGCTTAGTCTAGCATAGAAAGAATACTAAAACAAGTCTTGGAGAAGGTAGTTTCAACTGGTGTAGGTTTCAAAGAATTGAAACATGAAATCTTATCCCTTTCCAAGATCGTTGAATCACATGCTCTCTTAATTGAACACCTAGAGAGGAGGATGAACCAATACTCATCTATAATGAATGAAAGAGACAATGTTGAGATATGTGAGATTGGGATGGAGATTGATCATTTCATGACCAAAGCTAGACCATAGAAGTTACACGGTGAATGGGATCCCGAAAGATCCTAAACAAGTGTCTTAGCATGGCATGATGTAAGATAGCATAATAATCGAAAGTAAACTTAAATGCAAAAGATAAGTCTCTAAATAGAAATCTCAAATAAAGGAGAATTTCAACATAACATCTAACAAAAGTGGAAAGCATACTAGTCTTACATAGCCTCTACTAACATAAATAGGGCATAGGACAAGCCCTAGCTTACCGATATACAACTGAAACTAGAATAAGTCAGAAAAGAAAGATATAAAGGGGATCATAATGGTTGTGCCCTAGAAGTATGAGGACTCACCAAGAAAGCAACATCAATAAGAAACCTGTACTAGACACGGGAGTGAGTAGGAGCATCGTGACCTATATTATAAAATAATATAGGCAAAAAGTATGCGTCAATACTATAGAATGTACTGAGTATGAAGAATATGCAATGGATGACATAAACATGATAATGCAATGACCAAGATAAATTATAAGAAAACCTTTAAAACATCATAAGAAACATAAGACATGGTCAATGTAAAGCTCATAAGGAAATCATAGTAAAGCATAACATAGTGAGAGATACCATTAACCGACATAAAGAATCTCAGCTATAACATAGAGTCCAGTGTCTTTTTCATACCAAAAAAAGTTTTTCCTACTTTAAAGGTAAGGACCATAAACATGAGTTATATGTGGATAAACTAGCTAGGGCCAATTAAGGCAAAGTCCTACAAAGGCACATAGTTATGGGAAAAAGGGATCACTACTAGAGACCCGACCTCTACTTAGGGGAGAGCCTCTATCCCAAAGTCAGCTTGGTACTAGGTGAACTCTCAACAAGAATATTCATAAGCATAACATAGTCATCGAAAGTGGTAATAAGCTTGTAAGACCAAATTCATCATATTTACTTGTTCATAGAGATACTTAACTAAGCATCAAAAATTATGATAAGCTATTCATAGAAAATCATGGAAAATCCTTCATGATAGTATTTTTTACTTTGAAGCAACCTTTGTCTCCATAGAAACTGTATTGATACTCTATCTAAAAGCATCCTTGAAATCATAGTTCATAATCATGAAATAGGTCTAATGCATTGGTTCATGTAAAATTCATCATAAACATGTAATTAAGATCAAATAATGTCAAATAAGATCATTGAAATTAAAAAAAAATAATTGATTGAACCCAATGCAAGATCATTAAAATCTAGGGTTTTGGAAGAAATCATAATGTGCGAATTGAGTATACATTGGGACTCTAAGGATATAAAGTATCGATGGATGAAATCCCCACATATCTTATTGAAATCTAGCCTTAAATCTTTAGAGGTGACTTGACTTCTTGAAGTCCTAGCTTGGTGGAGAAGATAACCCTTGGAGAGAAAACCTTGAGAGCCTTTGGGAGTTTTGAGATATTGAGAGGGAATGGGAAAATTTAGAGGGTTTGGGTATTTATAGGTCATCAAAAAATATCCCAAAATAATATAGCTTTGATATAAAAAGAATAGGAAATGTACAAAATATTCCTGAAAATAACTACCAGATCAGATTATGGGGGTTCATATGGACTTTAGAAACTTATATGGTCCATAAATACCATGAGTAGAAAGTTCCTTTAAATTTTTGATTTTATGTACCTCTGGTCTACGGGGCCCTTATACAGCCCGTAGACCCTTGAAAGACCCATACAAATGTCTGTAGAATTCAAATGTTGGGAATCTAATATTTTAGAGGTTTTCCTTCTACGGTCTATAGAACTTCATACGAATCGTACCATCCCCTATCATGTACAAGTTCTCAAACTCACTATCTAAATTTCCTTCTATGGGCGTTCCTTTGGACTATAGGAACATATACGATCTGTAAATAGGCTCGTACAAAAATATTGAAACTCTGATAATTTTTCAAACTCTCAGAACCCCTTCTACGAGGCTCTTGTACAGATCATAGGATCTTGCACGATCCGTAGATTGTCTTATTCAAGGCTTCAGTGTAAAACTTTTCCTAAGTCTCAATTTTTTCCTTTTCACGACTAGTTCTATGGCCCATAAGAGTCTCAATTCCTTCCTTTTCACGATTGGTTTCTACATCCCATACAACTTTCTACGGTCCATATAAAGGCTTGTGGAACTAGTGCACCAACAAATTTTCTTAGTTGTTTCTTTTTGTTTTGACTTTCTAACTTCTGGGGTATTACATATCATGCCGTAAAAAGGTTTTTTAATGAAGATACAACCATGGAAAATTTAAGTGAGAGTAAAGAATAGAAAAAAACACATGGGCAATCAAATCTTATGCAAGGTATAGTCACTTTTCCTCGAATCAGTCTAGAAGATTGATGGGAGATGATTATTACCAAAAATTGATGTTGATGCTACATTTGATAAATGTTCAAGTTCCATGCAAGAATGAATATATCCCAATGCCAAACAGTGCTTAATTTATAAAAGCTTTAAGTAAACCATTGGACTTCCTTGAGAGAAGAGGATAGAAGCAACGAAATTTGCAATGCTCTAATGATGAAAGAGGGAATGAAAGTGTGTAATGAACGTCAAAAGTGTGAAGTTCTGCATCAAATTAGAAAGGGGAATGGATATGTGCTTTTGTGATATTGAGGTGAATGTTAATATCATGTCGTTGACAACGTTTTTGAAATATAACACTGGACCCCTATTACCATACCAAACAAATGTTATAATGGGAGATCGGTTCATGAAAGATATTATGGAAACTATTTATGATGTGTTAGTGATTGCCAAACATACTCTATTCCAATGGATTTTGTGGTGGTGAATATAGAAAATGATGTGGAGTCATCTATCATCTTGGGTCATCTATTTTTTGTTACTGAACAAGACTTCTTAAGTGTACAAGGGAATGAACTCAATTTATTGATAACTGAGGAAAAATTAAAATTTAATATGGGAAAAGTCATGAAGCAACCTTTCGAGATAAAGGTGATTTGTTGAATAGATACAATAGTTGGCAATGATGAGTGGGATCCAAAAGAGTTATTTGTGGAGGAACCTTAATAAGCTGCCCTATGGAATCATTCAGGTTTGTATGTCAAGGAATTCAATGAAGTATGCAATGCATATGTGGGAATGGGTTTTTGCTCTTCTATCCCAAAGAAACTCAACTTAGATCTCGTAAACCGGTAAAGTCCTCCTTTCAAGCCATTAATAATTGAACCACAAAATATTGAGCTGAAACCACTATCCGTATATCTAAAATGTTTTTTCTAGAGAGAATGAAACATTGTTTGTGATTATGTCCGTTAAATTGAATGATGATCAAGTGCAAGAACTAAAAGAACTTTAAGAAAGCATATTAAGGCCCTTGGATGGACCAACATAAATTATCAGTATTCTACTAGGCATTTGCACTCACAATATTATATTCCAAGAAGGAAGCACTCTATCTACTAAGCAAAAGTGATGACTCAATGCTCATATGTCAGAGGTTATGAAGAAAGAAATTATAAAGTGGTTAGATTCAGAGTAGTCTACCCAATATCAAATATCATATGGGTGAGCCCTGTGCAATGCACGCCTAAAAAGTGAAGAATCACAGTTGTCCCTAACAAGAAGAAAGAAACGATAGCCATTTGACCCTTGATAGGGTGAGAGTATGTATGAACTATAGAAAACTGAATACAGGCATCGAAAAATATCATTTTCCCATGAATTTTATGGACCAAATGTTGGATAGGCCTACTAGCAAGGATTACTATTATTTCTTGGATGATTATTCAGGCTACAACCAAATTTTCATTTGTAAGACCCTAAAATTTGGAAAGTAAAAAAAACCTACAATTTTGGCACAAGGTGATGACCACGAAGGCCATCACAGGCCATGGTAAGAACCACACCTCATGGTGATCCACCATAGTGGTAACCCTAAGGTTCAGTCCTGTAGGGTGAGTTCCATGATAGGGCACCATGGGCCGTGAAGCCCTCCGTAGTAACCCCTTCCCTGAGACCTCAAATAATGATCCTAAGGCAAAGATCATAATAGAAAAGAATGGGCCATATATCTCTTCACGGACCATGGTGGGATCCATGGCGATCACTCCTGCAGACCCACCTACATGCCCTGCACCACGCCTACTCTTCATGTCCTGTTATGAACTCCACGAACTATGAAGGGTTTTGTGGAGGAATTTCTGAAACTTTTCCCTGCAACTCCCAAAATTCAAGTCCAAGTCAATCATCATGGACACCACTATGGGTCATGATGAGCATCACAGACCGTGATTGGTCCTCTGTGGTGAGTCCTAGTAACAATTTTATGAGGGGTAATTCGGTCATTTCCTTATTCTTTTATTAATATCTGTTGATGTTTTTGGAACAAGATTAATTATGAAAATATCCTTAATATTCCTAAAGCTATTCTTTTTCCTCATTAATTCTCAATCAACTTTAAGATTTCTCTGTCAAGGATCATTCAAGGGTTCATCTTCTTCATCATGTTTGGCTAGGATTTCTTCAAGAACAAGTCCCCTTTTTTAATTCTAAGGTCAAATTCAGTCAAGGTATGTAGGGATTGATCTATGGGTTCCTTTCACCCATAGAGTCTCAAGGTTTTCATTCAAAATTTTATGAATTTCAATTAGGTTTGTAACCCTATTTTGATGAATTGCATTGGGTTGTTTAAATTATGTTTTTAATAATTATAGATTATTATTATAAGTATATTCCTACATGAATTACATGATTCCAAGTATGAATTATGATTTCCCATACATGAAGCTATTTCCAATGATAATATTATAAAGTATGATTATGAATTCAATGATTTCAAGGTATTATCATGGTTTTCATTTAAATTGATTATGTATATGAGTGTTATTCTAAATTCAAGTATGTGTTATGATCAAGAATTTCAATATTGTTCAATTTATGAATATCATGCAAGTTACGAAGAAAGGTGACTTAGAGCCTTATGTGGTGACCTATGACCTCATTATATAAATTATGCTAGTATAATTTATAATGATGAAAGGTCAATACTCACATTGGAATTATGATATAAAAAGAGCTATTCTATGAATTATGAAGTTTATGAACAAGTTAAGATATATGCTAAGTATGATTAATATGTGATGTAATCTATGGGATTTGATTCAGCACTGAGTCGATTTGAGGTGGGGGCCTTACTAAAATCCTTAGGAGTAACCTCAAGTCTCTTAAACTATGTTCCAACATAGGTTGCCTTCATGTCTTAGCTAGTGGATCCACATATAGCGTATATAAATGACTTGCATAGTGGGGTAGAGTCTACCGTGGCAAGTAGATTCCTTTTTTTCTATTTTATGTGGAGACATTGGGATTCCATGTTATAGCTCACATGGTGTTATTGTTGGTTATGGTTCTATCCCACCTATGTATGATCTCTTATGTACTTTCACAATTTCAATTATGCCTTTCAAATGCTTTGATCATTATGACTCTCTCAGGACTTTACTTATCTCATTTTACAATGTACTTTACTTGATTATTGCATCTTATGAATTATATGACATGTCATTTTCTCATACTTAGTACATTCAAAAGTAATAATGCATATTGTTGCCTACATTTTCTTATAATGTAGGGGTTGAGGATTAAATTCCCACGTGTGAGTAGTATAGCTTATTCTGTTGAAGGTTTGGTGAGTACTCATGCATCGGGGACTAGTTATGAGTAAATTGTTTTTATTTCAAAGACACTATTATGTTTCTTTGATTTTGAGTGTGAGCTAAGGATATGTCTTAGCCCCCATTATTTTCATGTAGTAGAGGCATTTGTTGGACCTATGTCATGGTGTCTATGTAGTCAAGTTACTCTTCTTTCTATGATCATGTTTAGACTCTTCTTATGTTATTTTCCACACTTACTTTACCTTATTTATGCTTTATGATATGTCAAGAGACTTGGTTGGATCCATTTAGAGTTTCGATCACCGTATTATGACTAGGCCCTAGGTCGGGTCATGATATCATTGCTCCATAAGATCAAGAGAAAACAATATTCACTTGCCCCTATGAAACATTTTCTTTTAAGGAGATTCCCTTCCTCGCCACATTTTAAAGGTTTATAATATCAATTTTTCTAATATGCTAAATGACACCATGGAAGTGGTCATGGATGGCTTTTTAGTCGTGGGAGATTCTTTTGAGGAATGTTTAAACCATGTAGTAGCTGTGTTGAAAAGATGCGAAGTATCCAACTTAGTTCTTAATTGGGAAACGTCATTTCATGGTAAAATAAGGAATTGTATTGGGGCACAAAATTTATGAAAAGGGTATTGAAGTTTATCAAGAAAAATAGAGGTTATTACGAAATTGACACCACCAAGAACGATTAAGGGTATAAGAAGTTTCCTTGGGCATGCTGGATTTTATAGAATATTTAATATGATCTTCTATAAGACCATACAAACCTTGTTAAAAGGAACCCAAGTTTGTATTTGATGATTTTTGTATGGAAGCCTTTACTTGTATCAAAGATATGCTTAGTTCAACCCCGGTAATCATCGCACTTGAATTGTCAATGCCATTTGAGTTAATGTGCGATTCAAGTGGGGTAACTTTGGGAGAAGTCTTAGGTAGTGACAAGAGAAGATATTTCATCCTATATGCCATGAAAGCAAGACTCTAAATGTGGTCCAAACAAACTATAAGGTCACAATCAAGAGTTATTGGAGTTGGTCTTCCCATTTGAAAAGTTCTGATAATACTAACTAGGAACAAAAGTGAGTGTACATACTGATCATACATCCCTTCAATACTTAATAACAAAGGAATGAAAAACTATGGTTGATTAGGTGGGTTCTTCTATTACAAGAGTTTTATTGAGGTGATAGACTTAAAGGGGTGTGAAAATCAAGAGACTAAGCATCTTTTGAGGCTGGAAGAAGAAGGGCGATCAAAAGAAAGTATGGAAATAAATGATGAATTCCTCACTGAGCAAATTTTAGACACCTCACATTATCTGTGGAAAGAAGTGTGTCCAATCCGTCCTAACCCTCTCATTCTCACCCTAACACCCAAATCCCAAAATCATCTCTCTAAAGTTCTCTCTCAAAGGTCTTCTTCTTCCTTAAGCTAATTCAAAGAGAAATAAACTCAAGTATTCAAGTCAATAGAAAATTAGGGCTTCTAAAGTATAAGGTATATGAAAATTCATCCACGGGTCCTTTCACCCTCGGAGTCCTAAGGTTCTTTCCAAAATATCTTTATGAATTCTTCTTCTAAAAACCATAGTTTCATGAATTTGTATTGGGTCTTCTTAATTATGATTTGTCTTATGGTTATTGATTAAATTATGCATAAATTACATTGAATTACATGTTTTCAAGGTGAATTTTAATGACCCATGCCATATGACGTTGTCAAGCGTATTTGTAATGAATTAAGATCATGAATTTCAAAGGATTTCAATGAAAGTTTTATGAATGATTACCAAGGTTTATGAATGACTCATGAAAGGTTATGAATGATGTTTCATTCAAATAATTTTAGTGTGAAATGTAATTCTCACATAATCATGTTAAAGAGGTGAAAGGACATTCTCCCTAACTCATGGATTCTTATGAATCAATCATGTTAATAAGCTATTCTAATGATTACTTTATGATAATGATATCTTTTATTGTCTTTCATAATGATGATTACTTACCATGATTTATGACTCTTCATTGGAATAATTACTAAGCACCGAGAGGACTTTAAGGTGGGGTTTTGTCCTGTAGCCAAAGTAACTATCTAAGGGAATCCTACTAGCAATCTTTAGTCCCTAACTACGTTGCCCACATAGGTTTATGATGCTAATATGGCCTAGATAGTGGATCGTGTATAACTTATGATGTTATGATGTTCTCACGGAGTCTACCTTGGCAATATAGCCTCTCCCTTGTCGACGTGGAAGTTACATCAAATTCCATATTATAGCTCGCATGGTCTTATATGTCGGTTAAAGGTCCTATCCTATACCAAGGTATATGAAAAGGTATGAAGTTCTTATGATGTTTTATGATGCATTGACCACATGATTATGACATTCAAATGCTTTCAAGGTTTTATTCATGTTTTAAAATATTGGTCATGCATCCCATGCTCATATTGATTATGTCCTATATTCATTATTTATGCATACTTCTCACATACTTAGTGCATTCTATGCACTAACACATACTTTTTGCCTACCTTGTACCATAATATAGGGACAAACAATCATCGTGCGTCCCACTCATGTCTAGAGTTGAGCTTTAATTTCTTATAGTTGGTGAATCATCATGCTTCGAGGACAAGACTTTTATCTTATTATCATTGTTATGACTCTTATATGTTGTCAATGGTGATCTAGGAGCTTTGTTTTATTTCCCTATCTAGTTTAGTAGAAGCATGTTGGATGTCATGGAGGCTATGTTGTCTCCTTATTTTGAGTCTGAGATTTGTTTCTCTTTTATTGAGACTTTTCATGTTGAGACTTTATTTCCATATCTAAGTCTTATCTTTATTACCTTATGTATGCTCATGAATGATATGCTAAGAGGCTTGGTTGGGGTTTCTCGGGATTATAATTATTGTGTCACACCTAGAGCCTAGCTTGGGTTGTGACAAACTTAATATCAGAGCACAAGGTTTAAGGTTTCCTAGGGAGTCTAACATGCCCCATTGAGTAGAGTCTTGGTCGTCGGTTTGAAGCACACAACATTTATGAATAATAGGCTATCGGTTGTTTTAGGAACAACTTATCTTCTTTCATGATCTCATCGTGCGATAGAGTTAAAATCTAAGGATTACTCCTCTAATGCTTTCTCTTTTTGATTTCAAAATAAGCCTCCACGAAGAAACCCCATCCGAAGGAATGCTGAGGAGAAGCACAAGCTCTAAATGACAATTTTAAAGAGAAAGTCTCTTATGTGGAGTTTTGGGCTGCTTTTTAAGTTCTTAGCTAATATGTAGCCACTCAAGTTAATAGAGAGGTGGTAGCTCCCTTGAACCCAAATTTGGGTACGACGGCTAGTCGAGTTCGTGACTTCACTCAAATGAACCCTTCTGAGTTCCATGGCTCTAAGGTGGATAAGGATCCACAAGAATTCATTATGGGAATTTAAAAATCATGGGCATTATTCCGGTGGAGAAAGCAAACTTAGTGGCTTATCAACTTAAAAAAGTTACATAAGTTTGGTACCAGAAATAGAAGGATAAAAGAGGTAAAAATGATGGTAACATTGATTGGGAGGAATTCCATGATGCTTTCCTTGACCGGTTCCTTCCTTCGTAGTTAAGGAAATCTAAGGTACAAGAGTTCATAAATTCACACCAAGGTTATATGAGTGTGAGGGAACGTGCTGTCAAGTTCACTAAGTTGTCGAAGTATGCTCTTTTTATGGTTGTCGATCCAATAGATAGTATAAGCAAGTTTGTTTTGAGTGTTCCCACTTTGAGGGTCAAAGAATGCCATGATTACCAGGGAGATAGACATCTTTAGGCTTATGAAACATGTTTGGAAAATAAATGAGGAGAAATTGAAAGAGAGATCTAGAAGGGAGTCCAAGAGGGCTCAAACCGATGTTGGAAATTTCTCATATGGTAAGTCCAGAAATGGTGGCCATCCTCCATCTCATAAAAATCATTCCGATAAAAATTCATCAAACACTCCATCTCCAATGTTCGATGAAGATAGGGTGCCTAACCCTAAGGTTCAAGGAGGAGCTCCGAGTGGTGAAGTCATCCCTTTATGCAAGAGGTTTGGAAGGAACCATAAGGGACAATGCTTAGCAACATCAGATGTATTCTATAGGAGTTGAAAGTAGGGTCATCAAACAAAGGATTGTAGGAATGGTGCTACACACCAAGCTCAAACTCAAGCTACAGGCCATCCGGATCAGCGTGGTACTACTTTGGGTGGCGGTCAATGCCAAGATAGATTTTATACCCTTCATACTCATCAGGAGTTAGAGGATTTACCCGACGTGATGACTGGTATATTAAAAGGCTTTGACTATGATGTTTATGCATTGTTAGATCTGGTTCTACTCTATAATAATTTACTCTTTGCTATGAAATTCATTGTCAGTCTCAAGATCTTGTTAAAGTATTTTTGGGTCTATACTCATGTTGGTGATTTAATTATGGCTAAAAGAGTCTATTGAAATTGCCTAGTTTCAGTTTTCCATAAAATCACCTCAATTGATCTTGTAGAGCTTGATATGAATTATTTTGATGTTATTCTTGGTATGGATTAGTTTCATGTATGTTATACTTCTATATATTGTAGAACATGTGTGGTCAAGTTTCAGTTTTGCAATGAGCCAATCCTAGAATGGAAAGTTAGTAATTCTATGTTTAAAGGTCAATTCATCTCGTCGTTTAAAGCTCAGTAAAAGATTTCCAAAGGTTGCATCTCTTATCTAGTCTGAGTTAGGAATACAGATTTCAAAGCTCCTACTCTTGAGTCAGTTTCGATTATTAATGAGTATCTAGAATTCTTCCCAAATGATCTCCCATGTGTCCCTCCAAAAGGGAAATAGATTTTGGAATAAATCTTGTAAGACCCCAAAAGTTGGAATCTCAGAAAACAAGGTTCAAAAGAAGTTTCTCAGATAAATCCCTACTTTTGGCAGTATGAGGCACTCCATGAAGCCTTCCATGTGTTGTAGTTCTCTTCATGAGCCGTGGAGGGCCCATGAAGTCCACTTATGACAAAGGGAAATTGGAGAAGGAACCACAGATGGCTTCATGACCAATGGTACAAACCATGAGCCATGATGTGGTTCATGAACCCACTCTCTAAAATCCTGTGCATGATGCTCACCATGGGAAGTGTCATGACCCAATTATGGGTCATGATGGCACCTACCATAATTTCCGAGTACGAAAGCCAACCCAAGATAAGTGAAAGACAAAACTTAATCTAATTGAATAATTAGTAACATAAGATGGCGGAAGCAAAAAAAGATAACTAAAGAAAATTTGGGCCATGTTATAGATACATAAATACAATATAAAATATACAAAAGATATGATAGTGACAAAAATGAAATGACGAAATTATACTAGACAAAACCCTGGACCCGGTGTCACCAATACAGGAGCTACTAAGTACAGAAGCTGACAATATGTATACCTATACAATAAAGACATGACTGTCCAAAATCCAAAATACATGTCAGAGCAAAAATGGAGTGTATCAAGCCTCTGAATTCTAGGAACTCACCATAATTCTGAACAAGCACCACTACGGATGATCAGGCATGCACTGAGGGCGGCTCGAATTGGGAGTTGCATCCAAAAAGATGCTAAAGTGCAATATGAATACCAAAATATGGGGTACTCAGTAGGCATCATAGGCCGACCGAGATCAAAAAGAATAAAATACTAAATAAGTAGCACAATGATACTAATAATAACAAGAGGGAAGCATAAAGTCTATGATCTTAGGGAAAAGGAATGGGAAAATCATACCAAAATCAAGTAAACCCAACAAGTCATGTAATCTCAACCATAACCTTAACTCATTAACTACAGAAAAATGTTCAAATGTAAACTCGTAATTTTGGCTAAATTTTTTTTCCAAAAGTATCATAAAGTGCCCAGAATAACCCTCGAGCTCATCAATGAACAGGGACACCCAAAATTCATACCTCGAGCTCATAAACAAAAATAATAAGCCAAAATATGTATTAACGGGCCACCCAAAATACACACGTCAAGCTTATCTATAAAAGTAATAACCCGAAATATGTATCAACGTCCGACTAAAATCCACTCCTTGAGCTTATCATCAAAATAATACAATAAATAAGGTATCACCGTATTTTAGTTAAATTTCTCATATTTATGCATCAACCAAAAGTCTAATCCTCTCATTTTACTCTTTCTTTTTGGAAACATTTTTAACACTGGAGAGGTAAATAAGGTAAGTAGCATGTCCAAAATTCATATATTACTCACCTGACATATCGGCATACCGGAAGCATGGCCTCGAACCCAACATTTCAAAATCATAAGCAACCAAGGCATGAGCATAAGCCAAAAATTATAATAAGTGGCTAAACAAAACCAAATAAGTAAACAATCGGCATCCTAAGTTCAAATCACCGAGGAGAAATATATAAAGATTCTAAATGAAGTAACCAAGGCAAGATATCACCTAGACTAAGGATCCAACGACTAAAACCCAAACTAGTCACTATCGATGATCATCGATTCTAAATTTGTCAATGGAACCATAACACCTAAATCACCAATCTAAGCATACACTACTACTCAAGATATATGAATTCTAGACAAGACAAGTCTAATAAAAGTAAACTATAACCTACCTCAAAGCCGAAACAACACCCAAACTGTTAAATTTGAGTCTTTCCTTCCCGTTTCGCCTCTAAACAATGCCCCTCTATCAAATTATTGAAGCACACATCAATAATATCAACCCACAAAATATTCGAGGAGATATACAATGGTAAATATTCAAGGAAAAAGAAGACTTGATGTTGTTGGAGTGAAACCCTAGATTATTTCTTGAATATGAGAGAGACTTGAGGAGTTAGGGTTTTAGGTCTTAGACTATGAATGAGAGTGAATGAGTGTAAGAAGACTTTTGGTCTTGTATATAGGTCAAATTTTCCTACAAAATAACATGACTTGTGTTAAAACATAAGAAAAGACCAAAATGCTCTTTAAATATTCTGTCAGAAACTGGCTTCACGAAACCATGTCACGGTCTGTGGTGCTCAACACGGCCCGTGTTGGTGTACATTGGTAAGGGACTTTCAAAATATCGGATAAGGGCTTGTTGGGTAGCCTCTAAAGTTTCTTCACGGAGGCCTTAACGGTCCATTAAAAGCATCACAGCCAGTGAAGAGTGGCCATGATGCAGTGCCACAGAAGACCTGCAAAGGTGCCTTACACGGATCACTCTACAATCCATGAAATGCTTCAGGACCTGTGGTGGTCGTCCGTGGTTTGAACCTTGGCAAGTTTTCTGACGAATTTTGGGATGACTTAAAAAAGAGGGCTTCACTGCCCGTGGTGCTCAACATGGTCTATAGTCCTCAATTATGGTTCATCCCTTGCAGTCTGAGCCTCTAAATTACCACCACGATGGCTCACCATAAGGCGTGGTACGCTATACGACCCGTGAAGGCCTTCTATTATTGGTGCCTGGTGCCATTTTCTTGCATTTGTCTACACTATCTCTCTTTGTTTCCATTTTTGGGACTTCCCAAATTTCCCGAGGTCTTACACCAACTGAAAATGGCATCCCAAATCTAACTGTGATGACCAAATTTTCATCCGAGTGCTTTCACTCAAAAAGTTGACCGAAGTCAAACTAGGCCCAACCTTAAAATTAAAATGGCAAAACCACCCAAACTCAAAACGAAACTCCAAAATCCAAACTAACCTTTCTTCTAGACCAAGATGAACCTTCCAAAGCTGATGGAACTGTTGGAATTCTCACACGATGCCTGAATCTCCGGATGTTGACCAAACTCAACTCTATCAAACCTTAAGCCTCTAAAATGGCCAAACCACTTCCAAAACTAAAATGAACACTCTAGGAATCGTGCCACCCACCCCGACATCACATAAGAGCCATCAAGAATCTACGAGAAGGGTTCAAATGGTAAAAATACACAAAAGCATGAAAATGATCTTGGAGGTCATTATAATATTTATTACTAAATCGACTTTCATCCTCTAAAGTCAAGGGAGAGAGGTACCTGGTATTTTAAAAAGATGAGATATTGGGTCCGCATGTCCTGCATGGTCTCCTAAGTAGCCTCCTCTATCGGCCGGTGCCTCAACTGGATATTTATCGTTAGACCTCAACTTCCTCACTTGCCTGTCCAAAATAGCTGCAAGCTCCTTCTCGAAGGCTAAGGACTCATCAAACTAAACCGAATCCCACTGAAGTATGTGAGACTCATCAGCGATGTACCGCCACAGGAGAGAAACATGGAACAAAGGGTGAACATCTAATATTGCTGGGGCAAGGGCAACTTATAAGCTTCCTCCCCTACCCGTCTTAGGATCTTGAAAGGACCTATAAACCTGGGGCTGAGCTTACCATTTTTTTGAATCTCATCATGCCCTTTATGGGTGACACTCACATGAATACCCGGTCTCCAACCATAAACTCCTATGGACGAACCCTCTGATCAGCATAACTATTCTGCCTACTCTAGGCTATACGAATCCTTTCCTGGATCATATGAAATCTATCTGTCTAGTCACGTAACAAACTGGTGCCCCAAGGCCTAACCTCAAAAGCATCAAATGCGCCTATTGGGAAATTTCTTTTCCTACTATAAAATGCCTCAAAGGGAGCCATATCAATGCTTGAATGTTAGCTATTATTATAAGTGAACTCTGCCAATGCCAAGGACTAATTCCACTGACCTCCAAAATTAATAACACAGGCCTACAGCATGTCCTACCTGAATAGTCCTTTCTAACTGACCATCGGTTTGAGGGTGGAAAGTTGTGTTGAGATCGACTCGGGTACCCAACTTATTCTAAATAGACCCCTAGAAATATGAAGTAAACTGAGTACCACAGTAAGAAATGATAGATACTGGCACCACATGCAATCGAACCACCCCTCGGATATAGATCTGAGCCAACTTTTGTGATGTGTAGGTACTGTGGACTGGTAAGAAGTGATCAGAGTTGGTTAGTCAATCTACGATGACCCAAATAGAATCAAAACCTTGGGAGGTACATGGTAAACTTACTACAAAGTCCATATCTATCTGCTCCCACTTCCATTCCAAAATAGGTAGTTACTAGGTAAAACCACTTGGCCTCTGATGCTCGAACTTGACCTGCTGACAGTTCAAGCACTAGCCACAAAAGCTACAATGTCCCACTTTATCCCACACCACCAGTAATGTTGCCGTAGGTCATGATACATCTTCACGTACCATGATGAATGGAATATCTAAAATAATGGGCCTCCTTAAAGATGAGCCTGACTAGATCTCCAACTCTAGGAACACAGATATGATCCTCAATCCTCAAAATAACCTCCGAATCTAAGGTCTCCTTCCTAGACTCCCCACTGAGTACCTTATCATAATTGACCCTCAGTTGTGGGTCCTCAAACTGTTGTACCCAAATCTGCTCCATTAAAGAAGACCTAGCCTCTACACAAACAAGTATCCTACCCGGCTTAGAAATATCAAGGCAAACCATCTGATTAGCTTAGGACTGAATGTCTGAAGCTAGAAGCCGCTCCTTAACTGATAAGAATGCCAAATTCCCCATACTCACTGCCTAAATTCCCCATACTTACTGCCTTCTGGCTCAAAGCATCTGCTACCATATTTACCTTGCCCGACTGATAGAGAATAGTGACATTATAGTCCTTCAGTAACTCCATCCACCTACACTGTCTCAAATTAAGATCCTTCTAGCTGAATATGTACACGAGACTATGATGGTCAATGTATATCTTACAATGGGCCCCATACAAGTAATGCCTCCAAATTTTCAAAGTGAAAACCCCACTAACAACTCTAAAACATGTGTTTGGTAGTTTCGCTCATACACCTTCAGCTGCCTAGAAGCATATGCAATAACTCTACCCTTCTGCATCAAAAACGCAACCCAAAGTTTGGCCCAAACAAGACTAACTCCAAGTCTGACTGCCTTGACCGCTAGCACCCGCTGATCTACTGTCACTAAGCTGTAAGGCTGTCTGCACTAGTCTACTAGGTGGATACTATAGTAGGGGGCCTCTACCATAAGAACCCCTACTATGTGACTGGCATCCACTAAAATTTCCCTGATAATGAGACCTCTTGTTGCTGCGTCCGTAGGCCTCATGACTTATATCCTCAATAGTACGAGCATTGTCTACTATCTGCAAGAATGAATAACCCGATGCAACTATCTGCTTCGTAGCCAACCTCAAAGGGATAGACAACCCTCTAACAAAATATCACACTCGCTCCTTCTCTATCAGCATAATCATTGTAGAATGCCGAGATAAATTATAGAACCAGGACTCATACTCTGTAATTGTCATCGACCTCTACACTAATGATGTAAACTCGTCCCTCAACCTTTCCCTCATGAGCATCCTCGTGCTCAGCACCTGAGAACCTGGGAGGAGTCAACCTAATAAACCAGCCCAACATCTTTTGCTCCTCCTCAATCATAATTGGTCTTGCTGTCATGTGCGGAACTACAGAAATAGGCTGGATCACCGGATGGGGAGCTGTAGAAGTAGGCTATAGAATTGGGGGCGGATCATACTCTTCCCTTGTCTGTCCTGAAGTCTGAGCCTTCTTTCAAACCTTAGGTCCAGCTTATGTGCTAGGTAGTGTCCCTGCTCGGGACATGCCCTCTATGAAGTAGAGGATCTGGGCCAAAATACAAAATACATGTCACAGCAAAAGAGGAAGTGTAGCCATTCTCTAAATGTTGGGAGATCACCATAATCTAGAATTGGCACTGCTATGGATGATCAAGCGCGCGCTGAGGATGACTCAAACTGGGAGTTGCATCTCAAAAGATGCAGAAGTGTAGTATGAGTACCAAAACATGGGATACTCAGTAGGCACCATATGCCTACCAAGCATGGAAAAAATAATGTACATAATAAGTAGCACGATGATACTACTAACAACAAGAGAGAAGCATATAGTCTATGATCTCGGGGAAAAGGCACGGAAAGATCATACAATAATCAAGTACACCCAACAAGTCATGTAAGCTCAACCTTAAACTCAACTCATAAACTATTGAAAATGCTCAAACGTAAACTCAGAATTTTGGTTAAAAAATGTTCCAAAAGTATAATAAAGCACCCGAAATAACCCTTGAGCTCATCAATGAACAGGGGTGCCCAAAATTCATACCTCGAGCTTATCAAAAAAATAATAACCCGAAATATGTATTAACGGACTGCCCAAAATTCACACCTCGAGCTTATCAATAAAAATAATAACCTAGAATATGTAGCCACGGGCCGCCCAAAATTCACACCTCCAGCTTATCATCAAAATAATACCATAAATAAGGCATCGCTGTATTTCGTTTAAATTTTTCATATTTAGGCATCAACCAAAAGTCTTATCCTCTATTTTTACTCTTTCTTTTTGGTTTTTAACACCGGAGAGGTAAAGAAGGCAAGTAGAATATCCAAAAATCGTATATTACTTACCTGAGACACTAGCATACCAAAAGCACGAGCTTGAGCCCAACATTTCAAAATCATAAGCAACAAAGGCATGAGCATAAGCTAAAAATCATAACAAGAGGCAACCAAAACCAAACAAGTCAAAAATCGGAATCCTAAGTTCAAATCACCGGGGACCAACCACGGTCCGTGGTCTTTAATCATGGTTCTTCCCTTCCAATCTGAGCCTCTAAATCACAAACACAGTGGCTCACCTTGGGGTGTGGTGCTCTATACGGCCCGTAAAGGCCTTCCGTGGTCGGTGCCTATGCTATTTTCCTACATTTGTCTGCACTATCACTCTTTGTTTCCATTTTTCGGACTTCCCAAATTTCTCAGGGTTATATCCCAACTAAAAATGACATTTAGAGCTAATTGTGATGAAGAAATTATCATCAAAGCGTGTTCAGTAAAAAAGTTGACATAAGTCAAACTAGGCGCAACCTTAAAGTTAAAATGGAAAAAACACCCAAACTCAAAATAAAGACTCCAAAACCTAAACCAACCTTCCTTCGAAACTAAACTAGAACTTCAAGAGATAATGCAACTATCGAAATTCTCACACAATGATCTCTGGATGTTGAGAAATGTCAACTCTATAAAACCTTAAGACTCTAAAATTGCCAAACCACTTCCAAAACTAAAATGAACACCCTAGGAAGCGTTCCACCCATCCTGACATTCCATAAGAGCTATCAAGAAGCTATGGGAAGGTTTAAAATGGTAAAAACACATAAAAGCATGAAAATGACGTTGGAGGTCATTACAACATCTACTACTAAAAGGACTTTCATCCTCGAATGACAAGGGACAGAGGTACCTGGTGTTTTAAAAAGATGAAGGTATCATATCCACAGGTCTTGCTCGGTCTCCCAAGTAGCCTGCTCGATCGGCCGGTGCCTCTACTGGACTCTCACTGAGGGAATCTCCTTAGACTTCAACTTTCTAACTTGCATATCAAAAATAGCTACAGGCTCCTCTTCAAAGGTTAAGGAGTCATCAAACTAAACCAAATTCCACTGAAGTATGTGAGACTCATTAGGGATGTATCACTGCATCATAGAAACATGGATCATAAGGTAAACACCTGATTGTGCTGGGGGCAATTCCAACTCATAATCTACCTCCCCTACCCATCTCAAGATCTCAAAATGACAAATAAACTTGGGGCTGAGCTTACCCCTCCTAGAGAATCTCATCACACCTTTATGGGTGACACTTACACCTTTATAGTGTCCATATTGATGTATTCACTGATTCATAAGGGTTTATAATGTGTTTTCACTCATAAGGATTTGAATCCTCAATAAAAAAAAGTGTCTTGATCTAGTCAAAGACTATGACATGAGCGTATTATACCATCTGGGAAAAGCAAATGTGGTTGTTGATGCTCTTAGTAGGTTGTCCACTATATTGAGGATGCAAATAAAGAGTTAGTCTGTGATGTTCATAGATTGACCCATTTGGGTATTTGATTGGTTGATTCTGAGAATGGTGGTGTTGTGGTTAAAAATAGTTCTAAATCACCTCGTGTGGAGGATGTTAAGGCCAAACAAGATAATGATCCTACCTTGGTGGAGTTAAAGAAAATAGTTGCCGAAAAGGCCATTGATGTTTTCTCCTAAGAGAGAGATGGTGTTTTGAGATATTAAGGTCGATTATGTGTCCTAATGTTGATGGCTTAAGGGAAATGATAGTCTAAAGCTCATAGTTCACAATATTCTATTCATCCATGTTACATAAGATACATCATGATTTGAGAGAAGTGTATTGGTAGAATGTGCTAATTGTCAACAAGTGAATGATGAGCATCAAAATCATGAGGTTTGGCTCTAGATATTGAGATTCCTACTTGAAAGTGGTAAGACTTGAATATGGACTTCATTACAGGTTTATCTCATACTCGTAGGCAACATGATTATGATTGTGTGGTCATTGATCGAACGACGAAGATGTCTTATTTTCTTCACATTACATTTTATTCAGCTGAGGACTATGCTAGATTGTATATCCAGGAGTTTGATAAGTTTCATGGTATCCCATTGTCCATCATTTCAGATCGAGGTACTCAATTCATATCTAAGTTTTTGAGATCTTTCCAAAGGGATCTTGGTACTCAAGTTAAGCTTAGTATAAGTTTTCAGTTTTAGACCAATAGTCAAGGAGAGCATATCATTCAGACCTTAAAAGACAAGTTGAGAGCCTGTGTCGTTGACTTTAAAGGTAATTGGGATGATCATTTTCCATTTATAGAGTTAGTTTATAATAATAGTTATCATTTCAGCATTCAGATGGCTCTATTTGAGACATTCTATGGTAGGAGGAGTAGATCTCCTATTAGTTGGTTTGTAGTCAGTGAAGTTGTCTTGATTAGGGCTGAATTGGTGCTTGATGCTATGGAAAAGGTTAGATTTATTAGAGAAAGATTGAAGCATGCCCAATGCCGACAAAATTCCTATTTGGATGTAAGAAGAGGGAACTTGAATTTAAGGTAAATGATTGAATTTAGATGAAAATTTCACCCATTAAGGGTGTGATGTATTTTGGAAAGAAAGGGAAGCTTATCCCCTATCATGGGAGTCCATATCAGATTTTAAGATGGATTGACATGGTGGCATATGAATTGGATTTGCCTTCTGAGTTGGCATCTGTCCATCCGATTTTCCATTTGTCTTTATTAAGGAAGTTCATTGGTGATCCTAGCTCCATATTGCCTTTGAAAAACACTGGTGTCAAAGAGAGTCTATCCTATAAGGAGTTTCCAGTTGAGATCCTAGACCGACAAGTTAGAAAGTTGAGGAACAAGAAAATAACATTAGTTAAGGTGTTATGGAGGAACATAAAGGTTGAAGGTGCTACATGGTAAGCCGAAGATGATATGATGTCATGATATCCTCATTTTTGACCTTCCATTCCTAGTTGAGGTATTGAGTTCCTTCATTTCCTGCTCCATCAAAACCATGTGTTTCAGTCAATCTCACATTTTCATATGTATTCAAGTTCATGGAATGAGTTTTAAAGTTATATTTTGGCTGGGGATTGATAATACATGTTTTATAAATTTGGTTGGGCTGCTATGTATATTTCCTGTTCGATTCATGTTAGCTTGAGTCCCATTCAAGGACGAATATTTCCAAAGGGGAGATATTATAAGACCCCAGAAGTTGGAGAGATGGAAAATGATGTTTAAAAAGGGAAACAATGGGAATTGCAGCTTTTTGGGCACTAGGTGGTCTTCACGGGCCGTGAAGGAGACCATGGGCCATGAAGAAGCAATGTGGTCTAGCCCTAGTGTATTTGGAAGTTGGGTGAAGGTTCACAAAGGGGTTCATGGCTTATGGTAGATCCCATGGACCGACTCTTTGGTTAGGTGAGGACCCCAAGGGGGACAATGAGGGGGACCATAACTCGTGGTATGCACCACGAGCCATGTTGGCCTCCGTGGGAGCCACCCCTCTAGCCCAAGTCCAAGCCATCCTCACCATAACCACCACCACAGGCCGTAGTGAGCTTCACGGACCATGGTGGCCCTTCGTACAGGTACACATTTCAGTTAAGTTAAGGGGTGCTTTTGTCTTTTTCTTATGAAGTCATTAATGAATTTGGATGGATTTGGGGTATTTATTCTATCCTATTAACTACCCTAAGCCCTCCTAACTCTCTTATTCTCACCATAACACCCAAATACCAAAATCGTTTCTCTAAAGTTGTCTCTCAAGGGTCCTCTTCTTCCTCAAGCTAATTCCAAGAGAAATCAAGTTAAGAGAAAATTAGGGCTTCTAAAGTCTAAGGTATGTGGGAATTCATCCATCGGTCTTTTCACCCATGGAGTCCTAATGTTCTTTCCAAAATCTCTTTATGAATTCTTCTTCTAAAAATCCTAGTTTTATGAATTTGCATTGGGCCTTCTTAATTATGATTTATCTTATGGTTATTTATTAAATTATGCATAAATTACATTGAATTGCATGATTTCATGGTGAATTTGAATGACCCATGCCATATGATGTTTTCAAGTATGTTTTCAATGAATTGTGATCATGAATTTCAAAGGATTTCAATAGAAGTTTTATGAATGATTACCAAGGTTTATGAATGACTCATGAAAATTTATGAATGATGTTTCAAGAAAATAATTGTAGTGTGAAAGGTAATTCTCACACAATCATGCTAAAGAGGTGAAAAGACATTCTCACCAGCTCATGAATTCTTATGAATCAATCATGTTAATGAGCTATTCTTATGATTACTTTATGATGAGTATTAATATATTTTATTGTCTTTCCTAATGACGATTAATTACCATGATTTATGACTCTCCATTGGGATAATGACTAAGAACCAAGAGGACTTTAAGGCGGGGTTTGGTCTAGTAGTCAAAGTAGCTATCCAAGGAAATCCTAGTAGCAGCCTTTAGTCAATAACTACATTGTCTACATAGGTTTATTATGCCAATATGGTCTAGCTAGTGTATCCACATATAGCTCATGATGTTATGATTTTCTCATGGAGTCTACCTTGGAAAAATAACCTCTCCCTTTTGATGTGGGAGTTATATCGGATTTCACATTATAACTCGCATGATGTTATATGTCAGTTAAAGATCCTATCCCATACCAAGGTATATGAAAATGTATGAAGCTCTTATGATGTTTTATGATGCATTAACCACATGATTATGATATTCAAATAGTTTCAAGGTTTTATTCATGTTTTAAGATATTGGTCATGCATCTCATGCTCATATTGATTATGTCCTATATTTATTTTCCATGCATACTTCTCACATTCTTAGTGTATTCCATGTACTAATACACACTTTTCCTACATTGTATCATAATTTAGGGTCGGATTATCATCCCGTACCTCCCACTTGTGGCTAGAGTTGAGCTTTACTTTCTTATTGTTGGTGATTCCTCATGCTTCAAGGATAAGACTTTTATCTTTTCATCATTCTTACAAATCTTATACGTTGTCATAGGTGAGCTAGGAGTTTGTCTTATTCCCCCATCTAGTTTAGTAGAGGCATGTTGGATTTCATGGAGTCTATATTGTCTTTTGATTTCGTGTTTGAGACTTATTCTCTTTTAATTAGACTTTTCATATTGAGACTTTATTTCTACATCTATGTCTTAACTGTACTGCCTTACTTACCTTATGTATGCTCATGAATGGTATGCTAAGAGGCTTTGTTAGGGTCTTTCGGGATTCTAATTGTTATGTCATATCTAGGACCTAGCTTGGGTCGTGACAAATATCTCTATTTTTTTGAAGTAGACTATGTATCCAAATAGGTCAAACCAATTGCATTTCCTAACAATGACATAAAGAGTATCGTTGCTTTTCTCTAGAAACATATCTTCTTTAGATTTGGCAACCTCAGAGCCATCATCAGTGACGGAGGTTCACATTTTTGCAACAAGGCAATCAACACCTTACTAGTTATATATGGGGTGAAGCCTAAGGTACATACCTCATATCATCTTCAAAAAAAATTTGCAAGTCGAAGTATCTAACTGAGAGATCAAATAAATTCTTGTTAAGACAGTGAAAGTTAATTGCATAGATTGGGAAAGAAAGTTAGAC
Organism: Solanum dulcamara; assembly: GCF_947179165.1. Lineage (NCBI taxonomy): Eukaryota > Viridiplantae > Streptophyta > Magnoliopsida > Solanales > Solanaceae > Solanum > Solanum dulcamara. The sequence goes on along the minus strand of NC_077237.1, from coordinate 47,863,575 downwards.
GATGCCTTGTGGGCAGAGGAGATGGAAGAGAACCTTTCAATGAACCTTCTATAATAACCTACTATACCTAAGAATCTCCTAATGTCTGAAATAGACAATGGTCTAGGCCAATTCTTGACCGCCTCCATTTTCTTAGCATTGCATCACCAGAAACTATGTGACCAAGAAATGCCACCTTCTTCAACAAAAATTAGCACCTACTAAATTTTGCAAAGAATTGCCTATCCTTAAACTTTTGAAGAACAACCCTCAAGTGATTCTTATGTTCTTCTTCACCCCTAGAGTAAATCAAAACATCATCAATAAAGAACACAACAAAAGTATCAAGGTAGGATTTGAACACCTTATTCATTAGGTCCATAAACACCACCGGCGCATTCATCAACCCAAAACTCATCACTACAAACTCAAAGTGACCATAACTTATTTTGAAAGTCATCTTTGGAATGTCACACTCCCTCACCCTTAGTTGGTGACAGCCAGACCGAAGGTCGATTTTGGAGAAGTGAATTTCCCCTTGTAAAAGATCAAACAAGTCATCTATTCTAGGGATGTGGTACTTGTTCCTAATAGTTGCCTTGTTCAATTGACGGTAATCTATGCACATTTTAAGCAACCCATTCTTCTTCCTTACACATAACATGGGAGCACTCCATGATAAAATACTTGGCCTTATGAACCCTTTGTCTAACAAGTCCTTTAATTATTTCTTAAACTTATTTAGTTACACCGAGGCCATTCGGTAAGGAGGAATAAAAATAGGTTGGGTATCGGTAAGGATATCGATACCAAAATTAACTTCCCTTTCGAGAGGGATACCGGGAAGTTCATTAAGAAAGACATCAGAAAACTCATTCACTACTGGAATCGACTCAAAAGAAGGACATTTTGAGGTGACCTCTCTAACCCTCACAATATGGGAAATGCAACCCTTAGCAATCAAATTTTAGGCCTTAAGATAACAGATGAACTTACCCTTTACCACTAAATCATGACTCTCCCATTTAATAATGAACATATTTGGGAATTGAAACTTAACTCGACGAGTCCTACAATCTATGGAAGTATAAGATGCATGTAACCAATTCATCCCAAGTATAATATTGAAATCTAGCATGTCAAGCTTAATGAGATCACATGGGACAACTTTTTACAAGATGGACACGGGACATCTCTTATAAATCTTTCTAGAAATAACCAACTAACCAACAGGGATAGACACCAAATAAGGCTCTACTAACATTTCAAGAAATACATCAAACTTATTATCTAAGAATGAGTAACAAATGACAAGTTTGCCCCCAGATCTAACAATGCATATACATCAAAATAAAATATCTTTAACATACCAGTAACAACATTTGGTGATTCCTCAACCTCTTGTCTCTCATGAAAGGCATAGAAGCGGTTGGTTCATTGGCCACCTCCTTGAAATTTTTGACCATGAGAAATTTAGACTTGAGGCCTACCACCACCACCACCTCTAGAATACTAACCATAATGACCCAGTTTTCCATATTTGAGGCATGCATTGTAGCTAGCCAAGCATTCCCTTTTATGATTCCTCCCACATTTCTTGCAAGCAGGGAAAACTTGAGTACCAACATTGTTCTTAGAACCATTGGGTTAGCAACCTTATACTTGTAGAACCTTGGAGGAGGAATATTAGTAGAACCTTGTCCCATGATCCATTGCCCACCTTCGCCTTTGCCATTTTTACCGTAATTATACCTTTGAGGGTTGAACCCTCCACCATCAATTTATTCTACATATGTCATTTGTTGGGAGATGTCCATCTCTTTGACCAACATGGTCGTTTTGCACTCTTTGAACACCAAGTTAGAGACACCAGAAATGAACTTGCTCATCCCTGCCCAGGGGTTGGAGACCACGAAGGGAGCACACTTGAAAACTTAGTGAATTTGAGGGAATACTCTCTCACACTCATACTTTCTTTATGAAGGTTGATAAACTTTTGGACTTTAGCTTTCCTTAGATCCAATGGAAAGAAGCGGTCTAGGAAGATACCCTTAAACTCTTTCCATCCTATCGGCCCCATGTATTCATCCCTCCCAATAACCCATTGTTCGTACCAAACTTATGCCACTCCTTTGAGTTGATAGGTCACTAGCTCATCCTTCTCATTTGGAGGCATACCCATAATAGCCACAATACGATACACGTTATTGATGAACTCCATAGAGTCCTCGTCTATTTTAGAACCATCAAATTTGGGCAGATTTATCCGTTGAAAAACCTGAATCTTAAAAGTCTATTTTTTGCACTTGAGGAGGAGTAACACCTTGATTCCCTTGGTTGGCTATGGCCTTTGCTAAATATGTGATAATGTTACGAAACTCCACATGGGTTACCCCTTCTTCATGATGTGGGGCATACAGAATCGTAGGATATTAGTCCTCATCATCAACCCTTGCTCTTGGAGGTTCTCTTCCTTGAGGTATTATATAGAGAATACAAACGAATGGTTAGTCAGAGGAAGGCTTAGGATAATATAAGGCACGACATGAATTTGAAAGAAGTAAAAACTTTCCTACACATCCCATAGTCTCTTATTAATAGTTATAGTGCACTTAACAACCATGAACAAGACCCTATTTGACATGGTATGTTGGACTCCGAGGACTATTTCAAAACCTCGAGCTATGATACAAAGTTTGTCATAAACCAAGCCTAGGTCCTAGATGTGACATGGCGAATAAAGGACCTAGAAGTACCTCATCGAAGCCTCTAAGCATTCATTAAGCTTTTTATCAATAATGATAATAACAAAAAATATGCAGAAGTGTAAGGGATAAAGGCACCAAATGATTCTACATAGAATAAGAGTGAAATCATTTTCAACATCATATATTTTGTTGTCCAATCATACCTTCTACATTTAAGACTTGGCGGGGGCTACGATATGTCCCTACTTCACCCTCAAGATATAATTCAAAAGTACCAAAAACAGCTCAATAGACTATACATGACATAAGATACAAGATAAGAGTTCCCAAAATATAGGAACTCACCAAATGGTGGTATCCTTCAATGATCAAACTTAGCCACGGTGAGGAGAACCTGGAGGACTATGGAACCTACATAGTGATATCATGTAGGCAAGAGTATACGTTAGTTTTTTGAATATACTAAGTATGTAAGCATGCTATACAATGAACAACATTAAGAAATTTATAAGTAATATGCATAAGTGAATGCATACATAAGAAATCATCATATGAAACCTTAAAACATTCATTTTATGGAAAGATAATCGTAACCAATATTTATGGACATGCGAGTTATTATATGGAATCCAACATCGCCTCCTACATTGGCAAAGAGAGACTAATTGCCGGGTAGAACTCCATCAACTTTAATCATTTATTTAACTTTAACTTTAAGGGATAATCGTGGATCCACTAGACTAAATACCCTATAATGGCTCCTATGTTAGCACATAGTTAATGCAACAAGAGACTTTACATAAAGACCCCTTAGGTCAAGTCCCCATCTACATGCTGCATTCAGTGCTAGGTCAATCTCTCGGAATAACATTTAGATATTATATTAACATAAGCAATTATATAACTTTTGACATCAAAATATCATTCGGTGGAATAGCTCATTAAAATATTTCATTTGATTCAAAATGTGAGAATTGTCCTTTTACATTGAATCCTTTCTTTGGCTAAGAAACTTCTTCATCATCATTCAATCATTCATATGACTTCCTTAAACATAAACATTTTCTTCATAAACTTTCATTTGAAGTCAAAGCTTTCATTTCAACTTTACTTTAACATAAAGAAACTAGGTGGGTTCATTTCATAACCTTCAAATACATTTAAAGAACATTTGTATATATGAGAGTGATGGAAATCCATAAATTTAGTCATCTTAATCCCACCCACCATTTATACTTGAAGACTACCTTTAAACCTTCATAAATCATTTATTCTATGAAATTGAGAGTCAATACATTTTAATATAAGTAAATAAACTTCAAATATACCATAATTTATGCATTTGTAAACATCATGTAAAATCCCATAAGAATTCATCATTTTGAAATTTGAAATATCAAGTGAGAAAATATTTGGGCTCCATAGATGGAAGAACCCATGGATGAAACACAAATAATTTGGGGAAACAAAATTCCTAAAAAAGGTTAAGAAGTAATGGAGACTTGAAGATGCCTTGAGGGGAAAACCTAACTTGTCTTGAAGATCTTGGGAGAGTTTGAGAAGAGAGAATTTGTTTGTATTAAGTCTAAGTATGAAGAATGAGGTCTTTGAAGGGTTTAGGGTCTTTTGATGGAAGAACTTAGCCCTCAAAACGAACAAGAAAATACCAAAATGTCCCTCTTAAAATCTGGTCAGAACAGGTTTCACGGGGACCTTCACAGTTCATTGTGCTCACCACGGCCCATGGTGGGGTCCCGTGGTATGGGACTTCGAAAATATTTTGGAAAAGCCTGCAGGGTAAGTCTCTAAAGTTTCTTCATGAAAGACCTTAATGGTCCGTTTAGAGCATCACGACCCGTGAAACTTGGCTATGGTGCAGGTCTTGTAGGAGGACTTGTAGTAGTGACCATTATAGATCACACCACAGTCCATGAAAAGATCCATAGCCCGTGGTGGTCATCTGTGTCCCCGACTTAGAATGTTTTCTGAGGGCTTTAGGGAGGGGTTGCCATGGAGGGTTTCACGACCCGTGGTACTCACCATATTCCGTGTTCCCCCTCATGGTCCCTTCCATGTAAGTCTGAGCCTTTGAATCTTTACCACAGTTTCTCACCATGGTTCGTGATGCTACCACGACCCGTGATGGCTTCCGTAGTCAACCTCTAGTACCGGTTTCTATAACTTTCTAAGATTTTCTTTTTTATTCCTTGGTTTAGGATTTTCTGAATTTCCAGGGTCTTACACCCTCATACTCATACCACCTTTCTTCAAATTGATAAACTCTTGAAAATTTTTCACCCTTAACTCAAGGAGAAAAAATGGTTAATAAATACTTCTTTGAACTCTTCCTAAGCAATGGGACCCATTTCCCTAGTTCGCTCGCATTTAGATTCATAAACCAAATCTGAGTAATTCCCTTGAGTTAGTAAGTGGCCAACTCCACTTTATGTATTGGTGACACACCCATAATGTCAACAATCTTGTGAATACCTTCTATGAACTCTTGGGGATCCTCATCCAAGTTCAACCCATGAAACTCTTGGGATTCATTCTAGTAAAGTCACAGAATCTAGCCACCCCATCCACCTAAATTTGGGTTCACAGAAGCAAAAACATATCTATTAGCTTGTTCTTCCATAACTTGGGCAATCACTTGAAATGCGGCTCAAAATTTGGCATGAAACAATACTCGACCAAGAGTTTAACTAGAGTCGGAGGGGCTTGATGCTCCTTGCCTTGATCCAGATTTCTTCTTAGTGAAGCTCTTCATGGAGGAATGATTCTTGAATCGCAAAGAACAATCATTAAAAGGAAAACTTAGAGTTCAACTCTATCGCACAACTTAAAAATGGTGAAAGAAGTAAAATTTTCTCAAATGTCCCATAGCCTCCTATTCATAGATGTGCCACGCTTCACAACCACGAATAAGACTCTACTTGACGTGGCATGTTAGACTTTCTAGGACACTTTCGACCTTATGCTCTAATACCAAATTTCTCGCGACCGAAGCTAGACCCTAGGTATGACACAATGATTAGAATCTTGAGGGACTCCAACCAAGTATCTTAACATTTATCACATAGATAAGGTAAGTAAGGAAATTAACAAAATCATGAAGCGGAAGATAAGTCTCAATATAGAAATCTAGATAGGAGAGAAACTAAAACATCGTGTTCGAATAAATGGATCTACATACTCAACATCGCCTAAACATGCCTCTACTAGTCTATATGGAGGCATAAGACAAGCCCTAGCTAACCCAATATAAGAAATAAAGTCACGACAAGAAATGTGAACTCATGCTGGTTACGCCCTCAAAGCTTGAGGATTCACTAATCAAGTGAAAAATCTAAGTCATCCAATATAGCAACAAATAGGCGAATGAGTGTCGTATCCTACATTATTGTCATGACACAACCCCGTGGGCCGCGACTGGGGTCTGACCTGGACCCCCATTTACGTAACTGTCAACTACAGTCAAATTGGACTATGTATAACGTGATACTGCTCACAAAAACCTCAATGGGTTAAGACTTTTTCATGTTCATATAGCCTCCTAGATATAAGAACCAAACACATAAACCCAGTGGGTGATAAAATATTCATACACGTGTGGCCTCTTTCATTTGCATCATGTCATGAAAGGGAAAGCCAGCCGATAAGGCTGCCACAACATAATAGCTTTTATAAGATATCACATAGGCATAACCGTAATAAACTCATAAACAACCCACACACATATGTCTACAGACCTCTAAGAATAGGAACGACAATATATGACAAAACAGGGCCCCCGCCGTACCCCATCATAAACAAATATATACATCGCAGGAGCAGTACTCAAAATCTAAGCTCTGAAACAGTGAAGCACTTCTAACATAGCTGAGCGGAAATCCTAAGCTAGAAGATCTCCAAAATGAACATCTATACCTGCGGGCATGAAACGCAGCCCCCCAAAGAAAGGGGGGTCAGTACAATATATGTGCTGAGTATATAAGCACAAAATAACTGAGATAACAACTTAACCAGAGATGCAGAAAACCAAGTATAATATTTAATAGGGTACTGTGCCTGCACCTCACAAAATAAAGTCATGTATACCACTATCACATACCGTATCTAGCCCGCTCAGGGACTCAGTATTACAAACACATCATCTATCATGCTAGGTATATATATGCCATTAACGATGTGGGATGTACAGCCCGATCCCTGTATATAGAAAATACATGCCGAGGAACGACGGCCCGATCCATGTATCATATAATAATGCCGAGGAATGATGGCCCAATCCGTATATCGTATAACAATGCTGAGGTACGACGGCCCGATCTGTATAATGCATAATAATGTCGAGGTACGATGGCCCGATCCGTATAATGCATAATAATGCCGAGGAACGACGGCCCGATCCGTATAATACATAATCTATCGTGGAACGTACGACCCGATCCTTACATAGCAAAATATGCCGAGGTACGTCCGGCCCGATCAATATATATATCATAATGCATATACGTGCACACAAAACTCTGTAACATATCAAATATCCCTCAACTATTATCGTAAAGTATGCCCAAGAACCCCCAGGTTTAGGAGCTTACACATACAATCACTATTCAGTCTATAGAAGGCTCGAGAGTTGTAATTTTAACTACTTTAAGGCCCTTAGCATATAGGAGTGAACTCGAGTCATGAGTTATACTCGGAACTTACAACTAGAAGTACCTATACACTCAAATGAAATCTTATTTCATTTACATTAAGACATCCCATAAGAAAGAAGCGATAGGCTCTACATATATTACCTTTTATCATATAGAAGCCTTAAACAACAATAACTCAACTATTACAAGGGTTCTACCATCACGAAGTGGATAAGAATTATAAATTGTACTCAGAACTTCACGAATGAAGTTATTCCCATGTTTCATATGTATAAACCATTCATAACTTATATGTAATACATTCCAAAAGAAGGAGGAATAGCTTTACATACACTACTTTTCAGCATATAGAAGACTTACAAATCCATAACTCAACTATCGCAGAAGTTCTAATATCTAGAAGTAAATAAGATTGATGAACCATACTCAAAGTTCTATGAATGGAATTATTCTCACATTACATACACAATTCACTTAAGACTAAGATATGCCAAAAGAAAGGAAGATAAGCTTTACATACTTATGCTGAAAACATGCCAAAAGAAAGCTTCACATACCTTGTCTGAATTATTCCTTATCCTGCTTGCCTCGCCGTCCTTTGAACCTATTCAACATGAAAGTCGTATGAATATCAACCCCTTTTACTTTCCAGCAACCTAGGTTACATCTTAGTATTAATGGAATCTATTTCCTTAGTCGTTTCCCCGACTAGTTCTGTTATTCGCTAAGGCGTCGTCGAAAATTGGGCAGCACCTCCCCTATAACATGTCCTATCCAAATTTCCAATTAGGTCCCTAATACCTACAGCCAACTAACAACAACAACCTGCAGCAATTCACACCAACAATATACAACATAAACTCCAAATGACTTATTCAAAAATACGGTAGCACAATAGGGGGTCTAGCCTTTATTTTGTAATGCCTTTCATTATACGCAACGAGGGGTCGTGTGGATTCAACCAGCAGCACCCTAACCCACATTAGAACATATTTAGTCCTTGCAACAACACATCACACCCCTGCAGCAACACCTCACACGAATAACACTATCCTTCGACGATAATTTAACTATAGTGATTCCAATTTAGTTTATTTTGAACGTCGAGCATTTCTATGACATTCTTAAACTTCCAGCAGCATAAAAGGGGTGTAATACACCATATAAAAACACCATAAACTTCAAATTGAAAGGAAAAACCTTACCTTTCCCAAAATTGGCCAAAACACGCCAAACCTATCAAAACGTGAATTCTGGACAGCCTACTGTCTTGTATTGTCGCTTAGTTTCGAAGGGGTAACTGAAGGAAACAAAATTTGTGGCCTCAATGAAAGTTATATACATGTGTATCAAGGTCGCAAAAAATTTTGAATTACCTCTACAGAAATTTTGTACGAAAATATATGACCAAAATACTCACAGCTGTCCGTGCAGGATTTCCAAAACCAAATCTGGGCAGTACCTCCTCTACACTTCATCACCCTCTTTCACAAAGCTAAAAGAAAAACGAGATTTTTTTTATACCCCGCACTTTTGTATGTTGGAGCATATTTTTTTTCTTTCTATAAAAGATTGCCGCGGGATCCATGTTATCTATGAAGTTCCACCCAAGTAGGAAAGATTGGAAATAGGGTCTGGAGAAGTCGAAAAGAGTTGGAGGCCAAGTAATGAGTCGTAGGACTCGATTTACCTACGTAAGCTACCAGCTTAGACATCTTACATACTTGAGTTTCTTAAGGACATACCAAGCTTACGTAGCATGGATTACATAGGCTCCTAAAATAAGACGAGATTACGAACCCACGAGGAAGGGGAAGAGACGACACGTGGAAGCCAATGGAGGAGTGACATGTGGCAGCACCTCAAGCAAGAAGGTGACCCACCTACTTAGGGTCAAGTAGGTGACCCATCTACTTGGGAGGTGGGGCCCACAAAGACATGTGGCAGCCTAGGAGACAAGGCAAGGATCCGTGGCCCAATAGGAGACGGACATGTGTCACCCTTAAGGGATGACACGTGTCACTTCTTGAGGAAATATATATATGTGTGCTGATGACTATCAAGTCATTTTTCAGCCAAGACAAGTCCAAAAATAGAGAGAAAAACGTGAGAGAAAGAGAGCTCACAACAACAGCCACAAATTGGAGGAAATTAAGGTAAGTTCTTCACTTTTCTTCCGTGAATTAATTATCTACGGTGTTCCTCAATTACGTGGATGTGTATATATGTATATTAAGATGCCTACGGAACCATATTTTCAGTTCTTCACTTGGAAAACTAAGAGAAACTTAAAGAGAAAACGCTAGGGAACAGACCCGTTTTTGGAGGGGATAGTTGTTAGTAATATTCATATAACTTCTTGTGTATAGATTATTTTCCGGTGATTCAATATGTTTTGGAAAGGTATTTCATAGTTCTATAACTTTTATTTAGACGTTTAAATCCATTTTTTCCTTTAGATTCGTGAAAAAGGGTGATGAAGTGTAGAGGAGGTACTGCCCAGAATTTGTTTTGGAAATCCTACACGGACAGCTGTGAGTATTTTGGGCAAATAGTTTCGTACAAAATTGCTGTAGGGGTAATTCAAAATTTTTTGCGACCTTGATATAAATGTCTATAACTTTCATTGAGGCCACAAATCCTGTTTCCCTCAATTACCCCTCCGAAACTAAGCGTCAATATAAGGACAGTGGGCTGTCCAGATTTCAAGTTTTGGATAGTTTTGGCGAGTTTGACAAGTTTAACGTAAGGTAAGGCCTTTCCTTTTAAATTGGAGTTTATGGTGTTGTTATAGAGTATATTATATGTTGTGTAAGTGGCTGGAAATGTGAAAATATGATAAATATGTTTGACGCCCGAAATAAAGTAAATTGGAATCGCTATAGTTAAATTGTCGTCGAAGGATAGTGTTGTTCGTGTGAGGTGCTTCTGCAGTGGTGTTATTTGTTGTTGCAGGGAGTAAATATGTTCTAATGTGGTTTAGGTTGCTACTGTTTTAATCCACACGACCCCTCATTGCGCATAATGAAAGGCGTTACAAAATAAAGGCTAGACGCCCTATTGTGCTACCGTATTTTTGAATAAGTCGGTTGGAGTTTATGTTGTGTGTTGTTGGTGTGAATTGCTGCAGGTTTTTGTTTTTGGTTGGCTGTACGTCTTAGGGACCTAATTGGAAATTTGAATAGGGCACATTATAGGGGAGGTGCTGCCCAATTTTCGACGACGCCTTAGCGAATAACAGAACTAGTCGGGGAAACGACTAAGGAAATAGATTCCATTAATACTAAGATGTAACCTAGGGTGATGGAAAGTAAAAGGGTTTGATATTCATACTAATTTCATGTTGAATAGGTTCAAAGGACGGCGAGGCAAGCAGGATAAGGAATAATTCAGACAAGGTATGTGAAGCTTTCTTTTGGCATATTTGTGGAATAAGTATGTAGAGCCTACTCTTTCTCTTCTTTTGGCATGTATTCAAGTTAAGTAATGAATTGTGTGAGCTTGAGGGTAAATCTACTCATAGATGCCAAGCGTAATTCATGACCCTTATTTACTTCTTGATGAAAGCACTCCTACAGTAATTGAACTAAGGCTTCTCAAGCTTCCTTACGTTAGGAACTGATGGGTAGGTAAAGTTATCCTTCCTTTCTCTGGAGACGTGTTTGGCATGGGAAAGAGGTTATGATTCCATGGTTGTTCACCGAGGTCTATGATGGTTCGAGTACGAAATATGACTATGATGACCACATAAAGGAAAGTACAGACTGTGTAGAGTTCATTCTCTTTCTTCTTTTGGCATACCTTAGCTATAAGTTCAACACAATACGATCTCTGAGGTAATGATCTAGCTTGCATATGGTTACTTACTACTCTGCTTGTGCATATGGTTTACATATCTTTACCGAGTCCCATAGAGGGTCGGGTACGACCGAAGTCCCAAAAAGGGGCCAGGTATGATATAAGATGATATAAATATTCACCGAGTCCCAAAAGGGCTGGGTATGACCGATCCCTACCAAAGGCCGGGTATGCTATGTAAATGCAATGATAAGACGACATGATTGCAGACCGAGTCTCATTAAAGGGTCGGTTATGGTATATTTATGCATCTGATGACATAAAGATAAATTTGTAACACCGAGTCCCATAACGGGCCAAGTGTGGAATATCATACTGAGTTACATGACCTCATTTCAGAAGGTGCAGGTAATGTTATTTATTAATTGTTGTACTTGTTCTTTGCATCCCTGTGTCAACTATACGTTACTTGTGGTATTTTATGCTTTACATACTCAGTACACATATCGTACTGACCCCCTCTTCTTGGGGGGCTACGTTCATGCCTGCAGGTGCAGACGCATGCTTTGAGGATCCGCCAGCCTAGGGTTCCACCTAGCAAGTTCGGGAAAAGCTCCATTGTATCGGAGCCTAGCTTTTGGGTACTAAACCTTTGTTGTATGTTTTCATTTATTCAGGGGTACGGCGGGGGGCCTGTCCCATCATATGTTGTCACTAATACTCTTAGAGGACTATAGATACGTGTGTGGGTTATGTATATATGTGTGTTCAATTGTGCCTGTATGACTTATATTTTGGAGCGACCATTGTCGAAGCAGCCTTGTTGGCTCGCATGTGTGTTTATAATGGGATGACCCCACAAGCTATGATAGCCTCGCTGGCTTATAAGTTATGTTACCTATTGAGACGTTGTGACTCAAACATGCGACAGGTTTACTTGCGGTTACCAAGAGTATACATGGGTGTCCAGCTCGGACACCCAGTCGCGGCCCACGAGGTTGGGTTGTGAAAATTTTAAAGTGTAAATAAAAGTTATAGAACTATGAAATAACCTTCCAAAAGATATTGAATCACTCGAAACTAAGCTATACATAAGAAGTTATACCAATATTACTAACAACTGTCCCCTCCAAAAACGGGTCTATTCCCTAGAGTTTTCTCTTTAAGTTTCTCTTAGTTTTCCAAGTGAAGAACTGAAAATATGGTTCCATAGGCATCGTAATATACATATATACACCTCCAAGTAATTGAGGAACACCGTAAATAATTAATTGACAGAGGAAAAGTGAAGAACTCACCTTTAATTCTTCTGAACCATGGCTGCCTCCTTCCCTTCTTCTTCTCCACGTTTTTCTCTCTATGTTTTGGGCTGATTTTGGATAAATAATGACTTAAGAGTCATTAGCATACACATATATGGTTCCTTAGGAAGTACCACGCATCATTCCCTAAGGGTGACACGTGTCAAGCCCTTATTGGGCCACAAATCCGTACCTAGCCTCTAAGGCTGCCATGTGGCGGTGTGGGACCCACCTCAAGTAGGGGTGTCACCTACTTGGTCTAAGTAGGTGCATCACCTACTTAGTCAAAGTAGATGCATCACCTGCTTGCTTACGAGTAGGTGCTACGCCTCCTTCCGCCTCTCCCGTGGGTTCGTAATCTCGTCTTACTTTAGGAGCCCATGTAATCCTTGCTACGTAAGCTCAACATGTACTCCAGTGGGTTAATTATGTAAGTCATCCAAGTTGATAGCCTACGTAAGTAAGTCGAGTCCTACGACTTGTTATTTTGGCCTCCAATTCGTTTGAAATCCTTATAGACCTATTTCCAACCTTCACTCTTAAGGGGCATCACGTCCTCCCTTCCTTAGAGTTATTTAATCATGTTATAGATAATATGTGTCACGGGACATATTTTATGAAGCTTAAGAAGACTTTCCAAAGCGTAAAGGTACAAGGTATAACATCCTTCCCCCCTTTAGAACATTCGTCCTCGAATGTAAACCAAAACCTTCCTACGGACCTTATACCGATTATTTGGAGAGGTCCTCTATCCCGTTGCCATAACATATACTTTCATCGAGCAATCAATATCAGAGTTCCAAAGGTTAGGATTACCTGTAGGCATAGGGAACAGGTGATATTTCTTTTTTATTTCTTTTTTTCCAGTTTTCTTACCACACATCATATTGCACCCTTTATGCAAACATGTGTAGGATCTTAAAGTAGTCTGAAAGATGCTTTAGCATCACCATACTAGTCTGTACGTAAACCTGTATCATTTCTTACTTTCTTCCTCTACTTACCCTTGAGTTTCCTCATATTCCAGTATAGGAGAGATCTCTCATCCTTTCCTTGTTTTGATGCTTGTACACCACAATATTAGTAGTCAGTAACTTTGTTACCAACATCTTACCTTCAGTCGAGTATAGCCTGGCTATTCCTTACAATATGTTTAAGTTCTCATCGTAATTCTCTTGTTGTATTCATCCCCTTTGTATGCACCTATTCTTTGACGTCATACTATTCAAGTCCTTACTATTAATTCTCTGCACTGTCTCCGGTATCATGGCTTCTATCCATTTATTGCTGGCCTTTAGATCTTATTAACTCATGCCAGTATGGGATCTCACTTGAATCCACTTCCCCTCTTTAGGGTATACCCATGTCACTATCTGTTGTGTCCTACCTTACGCCCTTATTTCCAATTTTCCAATACGTATGATTTTTTTCCAACACATTTGGTATACTGCACCATATCTATGCCTTTCTTTATATCTACCATACCTTTGGTTGCTTAGGTACGACAACTTAACACAATCATGAGGTGCTAATCCAATCTTTCCTAAATTATTTTTCTTTTATTTCAAGGAATATTTGGGCAGAGTATCCTCTGTATTTCTTACTATCTCAACACCTGCATGCAGAAAATGCTAACAATGCCTTACAGGGGCAATACGCATAAAGATACATATATACATACCATATCACATCATATTGCAGCCTCACAGGGCATGCAATATCAACAATAGTATAAATTGATGGACTTACCTCGTATGTCCAACTCGAACTGCACCTGTTTAGACTTTTCGTCTACTTTTCCTTTCAATTTTCAACTTTACATGTCAACCGTAATTCAATACCTTACCTGGCACCTATTATTCGTGCCTTGCTTACCTGCGTGCTGTGAAACTTCCAATATCATCAGTAACCTTCTTCTATTGATGTTGTCCTTCTACTAAAATCACAAGTTAGTATGAGGAATTTCATTCCCCATGACTCGACACTATCGCACGATCGTAGCTATGAAAGAAACGTAACATCCTAAATGTCCTATAGCCTCTTGTCTATAGAGGTGGTGCACAACACACCGATAAACAAGACCCTACTAGACACGGGTTGTAGACACTCCAAGGATGAACTGTTTTGATACCACTTCTGTCATGACCCAACCCCGTGGGCCGCGACTGGGGTCCGACATGGACCCCCATTTACATAACTGTCGACTACAGTCAAATTGGACTATGTTTAACGTGATATTGCTCACAAAAACCTCAATGGGTTAAGACTTTTTCATATTCATATAGCCTCCTAGATATAAGAACCAAACATATAAACCCAGTGGGTGATAAAATATTCATACACGTGTGGCCTCTTTCATTTGCATCATGTCATGAAAGGGAAAGCCAGCCGATAAGGCTGCCACAACATAATAGCTTTTACAACATATCGCATAGGCATAACCGAAATAAACTCCGAAACAACCCACACACATATGTCTACAAACCTCTAAAAATAGGAACAACAACATATAGCGAGACAGGGCCCCCGCTGTACCCCTGCATAAACAAATATATACATCGCAGGAGCAGTACTCAAAATCTAGGCTCTGAAACAGTAAAGCACTTCCAACATAGCTGAGCGGAAATCCTAAGCTAGCGGATCTCCAAAATGAACATCTGTACCTGCGGGCATGAAACGCAGCCCCCCGAAGAAAGGGGGGTCAGTACAATATATGTGCTGAGTATATAAGCACAACATAACTGAGATAACAACTGAACCAGAGATGCAGGAAACCAAGTATAACATTTAATAGGGTACTGTGCCTGCACCTCACAAAATAAAGTCATGTATACCACTATCACATACCGTATCTGGCCTGCTCGGGGACTCGGTGTTACAAACATATCATCTATCATGCTAGGTATATATATGCCATTAATGATGTGGGATGTACAAACCGATCCCTGTATATAGAAAATACATGCTGAGGAACGACGGCCCGATCCATGTATTATATTATAATGCCGAGGAATGATGGCCCGATCTGTATATCGTATAACAATGCTGAGGTACGATGGCCCGATCCGTATAATGCATAATAATGCCGAGGTACGACGTCCCAATCCGTATAATGCATAATAATGTCGAGGTATGACGGCCCGATCCATATAATGCATAATAATGCCGAGGAACGACGGCCCGATCCGTATAATACATAATCTGTCGTGGAACGTACCACCCGATCCTTACATAGCAAAATATGCCGAGGTACGTCCGGAGTCATGAGTTATACTCGGAACTTACAACTAGAAGTACCTATACACTCAAATGAAATCTTATTTCATTTACATTAAGACATCCCATAAGAAAGAAGCGATAGGCTCTACATATATTACCTTTTATCATATAGAAGCCTTAAACAACAATAACTCAACTATTACAGGGGTTCTACCATCACGAAGTGGATAAGAATTATAAATTGTACTCGGAACTTCACGAATGAAGTTATTCCCATGTTTCATATGTATAAACCATTCATAACTTATATGTAATACATTCCAAAAGAAGGAGGAATAGCTTTACTTACACTACTTTTCAGCATATAGAAGACTTACAAATCCATAACTCAACTATCGCAGGAGTTCTAATATCTAGAAGTAAATAAGATTGATGAACCATACTCAAAGTTCTATGAATGGAATTATTCTCACATTACATACACAATTCACTTAAGACTAAGATATGCCAAAAGAAAGGAAGATAAGCTTTACATACTTATGCTGAAAACATGCCAAAAGAAAGCTTCACATACCTTGTCTGAATTATTCCTTATCCTGCTTGCCTCGCCGTCCTTTGAACCTATTCAACATGAAAGTCGTATGAATATCAACCCCTTTTACTTTCCAGCAACCTAGGTTACATCTTAGTATTAATGGAATCTATTTCCTTAGTCGTTTCCCCGACTAGTTCTGTTATTCGCTAAGGCGTCGACGAAAATTGGGCAGCACCTCCCCTATAATGTGCCCTATACAAATTTCCAATTAGGTCCCTAAGACCTACAGACAACTAACAACAACAACCTTTAGCAATTCACACTAACAATATACAACATAAACTCCAAACGACTTATACAAAAATACGGTAGCACAATAGGGCGTCTAGCCTTTATTTTGTAACGCCTTTCATTTTACGCAACGAGGGGTCATGTGGATTCAACCAGCAGCACCCTAACCCACATTAGAACATATTTAGGCCCTGCAAAAACACATCACACCCCTGCAGCAGCACCTCACACGAACAACACTATCCTTCGATGATAATTTAACTATAGCTATTCCAATTTAGTTTATTTTGAATGTCGAGCATTTCTACGACATTTTTAAACTTCCAGCAGCATACAAGGGGTATAATACACCATATAAAAATACCATAAACTTCAAATTGAAAGGAAAAACCTTACCTTTCCCAAAATTGGCCAAAACGTGCCAAACCTATCAAAATGTGAATTCTGGATAGCCTACTGTCTTGTATTGTCGCTTAGTTTCGAAGGGGTAACTGAAGGAAACAAGATTTGTGGCCTCAATGAAAGTTATAGACATGTGTATCAAAGTCACAAAAAATTTTGAATTACCCCTACAACAATTTTGTACAAACATATATGACCAAAATACTCACAGCTGTCCGTGAAGGATTTCCAAAACCAAATCTGGGCAGTACCTCCTCTATACTTCATCACCCTTTTTCACGAAGCTAAAAGAAAAACTAGATTTTAAAGAGTAAATAAAAGTTATATAACTATGAAATAAACTTCCAAAATATATTGAATCACCCGAAATTAAGCTATACACAAGAAGTTATACCAATATTACTAACAACTGTCCCCTCCAAAAACGGGTATATTCCCTAGCATTTTCTCTTTAAGTTTCTCTTAGTTTTCCAAGTGAAGAACTGAAAATATGGTTCCGTAGGCATCGTAATATACATATATACACCTCCACATAATTGAGGAACACAGTAGATAATTAATTGACGGAGGAAAAGTGAAGAACTCACCTTTAATTCTTCTAAACCATGGCTGCCTCCTTCCCTTCTTCTTCTCCACGTTTTTCTCTCCATGTTTTGGGCTGATTTTGGATAAATAATTACTTAAGAGTCATTATCATACATATATATGGTTCCTTAGGAAGTTCCACGCGTCATCCCCTAAGGGTGACACGTGTCAAGCCCTTATTAGGCCACAAATCCAAGTAGGTGCATCACCTGCTTGCTTCCGAGTAGATGTTACGCCTCCTTCCGCCTCTCCCGTGGGTTTGTAATCTCGTCTTACTTTAGGAGCCCATGTAATCCTTGCTACATAAGCTCAACATGTACTCCAGTGGCTTAGTTATGTAAGTCTTCCAAGTTGGTAGCTGACGTAAGTAAGTCGAGTCCTACGACTTGTTATTTTGGCCTCCAATTCGTTTCAAATCCTTATAGACCTATTTCCAACCTTCACTCTTAAGGGGAATCACGTCCTCCCTTCCTTAGAGTTATTTAATCATGTTGTAGATAATCTGGGTCACGGGATATCTTTCAAGAAGCTTAAGAAGACATTCCAAAGCGTAAAGGTACGGGGTATTACAATTATGAACAATGTAGGAAAAAGTATATGTTAGTACATGGAGAGAACTAAGTATGTGAGAAGCATGCAATGCATAACATAAAACATGATAATGCAATTGCCAATATAAAACATAATAAAATCCTTTAAAAACATCATTTGAAGCCTGAAACATGATAAACATAAAACTAATAAGAAAATCATAAGCTAAACATAATATCGTTAAGATCATAAGTCATGTGAGAGATACCACTAAACGACATTTAAGACAATGTGAGATATAACATTGAATCTGATGTAACTCCCACACCAAGAAGAGAGAGTCTACTTGCCAAGGTAGATTCTGTAGATTTCCTAAGTGGATAAGCTAAGCTACTTAAGGAATCAAGTATCTACTAACTAGTGACCTTCCTAAGGAATCAAGTCTCTACTAATGGATGGTCATTCTTCCTATGGTGGCACGTAGTTATCGAAAATGAGATTTCTAATAATGGTCTCATGTCTCTACTAACGGTTTAGCCTCTAACCCAAGGTCCACTCTCTGCTAAGTAAACTCTCAACAAAATAAATCATAATCACAGTATAATCTTCGAAATTGGTAATATGCTTGTTAGACCAAATTCATCATAAATATGTAAAAATCATAAGAATAGATTCTATAACAAATCATGATATCATAACATATTCATAAAAATAATTATCTAAAGAATCAAAATCATGATAAGCTCATTCATAGAAAATTCATGGAAAACCTTCATGATAGCATAATTTACTTTGAGGCTACATGAATACCTTCCTGATAGCATAATTTAGTTTGAAGAAACCTTTAGCTTCAATAAAAATCATACTTGGTACTTCGTCAATAAACATTACTAAAACAACAGTTTATAATCCCATCATGTATGCATAATCACAAATCATAGTTTATATCCATAAAATAGGCATAATACATAGGTTCTTGTAGAACTTCTTAAAATCAT
The DNA here is from genome assembly GCF_947179165.1 of Solanum dulcamara. Taxonomy (NCBI): domain Eukaryota; kingdom Viridiplantae; phylum Streptophyta; class Magnoliopsida; order Solanales; family Solanaceae; genus Solanum; species Solanum dulcamara. The sequence continues at coordinate 47,844,561 of NC_077237.1, read as the reverse complement.
GTAATCAACATTGATCTATGCATAATAATATCATTGGAATTAAGTAAAAGCATAATTAAATTGACCCAAGAAAATTTCATCAAATTAGAGTTAGAAAGTAATTCTTAAAAGAGTATTTTGAGAAAAACATTTGGGAATCCATGATTGAAAGGGATCGATGGATGAATTCTCACATACCTTGTTAATTAAAGCATAAAAGCAAGCTCTAAAAATGGAGGCTTGAATTTGATTTTGAAACCCTAACTTGGAGAAGAAGATTAATCCTTGGCAGAGAGTTCTAGAGAAAGAATTATTGCATGAATTAAATGTCACGACCCAACCCCATAAGTCGCGACTGGGGTCCGACCTAGACCCTCCGTATAACTAACTATCAGTTGTGGTCAAATTGAACTGTAAATAAAACAATATCATGTAATAGAGCCCCATTGGGCGATAATTTTTACATAAACCTGTAGCCCTTTTTGTTTGTGTCGTAACATGAAAGGGCATGCAAGCCGACAAGGCTACCATAACATAATAACATATACCATACATCATGTAGACCCAGCTAAATCAAACTGATATACACAACCCACATATACATGTCTGCAGACCTCTAACAGTATCAATGACAACATATAGCGGTACAGGGCCCCTACCGTACCCCAAAATAACAAAATAATACTATATATCTAGGCTTCGATACAATGCCAAAAACTAGGCTCCGATACAATGGAGCCTCTTTCAACTGAGCTGAGTAGGATCCTAAGATGACAGACTCCCAAAACCTGTACCTGTACCTGTGGGTATGAAACGCAACCCTCTCGAGAAAAGCGGGGTCAGTGCGACATATGTACTGAGTATGTAAAACATAACACAATACGACTAGAGGCATATCTGAAATAGAGAAGTATGGGATAAAATATCAAATCAGAAACCTGTACTTGGAAAAGTAAAATCATGCATGCTCAAATTTTCAATATAGCCGGCCCTATTAGGGATTCAGTGAATCATAACTATAATACCATCATCTCCTTATTACAACACATCATCACTTCATCATATATATACATATGTACCCATCCTTCTAGTGAGAGTGCGATGAATAATGCAGTGGAATTATGCAGGATTACTATTCCTGGCCCCGAGGTCGACGAAAAAAGTGTTACAGTATGCATGAGTAGAGTAGTGAGAAATAAAACAAAATTTAAATCATTATCTGAGACTCAATGATGTCATCAAGTGAACCGTTACTTGGAAGTAATTAAAGTACCTGCTAGGTGGCACGGAGGACCGTATGGAGCATCAAGAACTATAGACATGTGTCACAATGTTTCCAAATAGCTTATAGGATCCAGACGTATGTCCTCATGGAGCTCTTAAGGATAGAGGCCTATACCTCCAGTTACTATTTAACCTATCGAAGACTCGAAGATAGTAGCTTACTATTTTAAAGTTTAACATTCAAAAGTGAGTGAGGGTCCTGAAGTCATATTCAGAACCTAGGAATGGAATTATCCCCAAAGCTCATATCATATCCTTCTTACATCTAAGACATGCCAAAAGAAAGAGAAAAGATAGGCTTTACATTCCTATACAAAAAACATACCAAGAGAAGCTTCACATACCTCTTATGAGTTACTCTTTATCCCGTCCGCCTCGTCTTCCTTTGAACCTATTCAATACAAAATAAATACTAATATCAATAACCTTTGACTGTTCAGCACCTTTAATTATACACGAGTATTCACAAAACTCATTTCCTCGCTCGTCTTCTCGACTAGTTCCTTAACTAGTTAAAGAGTTAATGCAAATTGGGTAGCACCTCTCCTATAATATTCCCTATCCGAATTTCCAATCACACCTCTAATAACTACAACCAACAAAAACATCAACCTGCAACATATATACAAGTAATTCACACCAACATTACACAATACAAACCCCAAACAACTTACTCAAAACTATTAAAACATGAATTCTGGACATCTTACTGTCTTGCATTGTCGCTTCATTTCTAAGGGGTAATTGAGGGAAACAGGCTTTATGTCCTCCATTAAAGTTATATACATGTGTATTAGGTTCTCATAAAATTTAGAATCACCCCTACATCAATTCTGTTCAAAACGATATGCCCAAAATACCAACAGCAGTCCATGTAAGATATCCAAAACCAAAATCTGGGCAGTACCTCCTCTATACTTCATCACCCTTTTTCGAGCAGATAAAAGAAAAACTGGATTTTAAAGGATAAATGAGAGTTATAGACCTATGAAATACCTTTCCAAAATGAATCACTTGAAACGAAGCTGTACACAAGAAGTTATACTAATATTACTAACAACAGTCCCATTAAAAAACGGGGTTGTTAACTAGCTCTTAACATTTTCTCTCTTTGTTCTTTCAACTTTCTCTCAAGTTTCCAAGTGTAAGGACGAATTAACGACTCATTATTCATCCCAATACATAATATACACCTCTACGTGTCCGAGGAACACCTTAGATAATTAATTCACGGAGAAAAATTGGAGACTTACCTTAGTTTCTCAAGACCATGGCTGCCTTGTTCTTTTCTTTCTTCACGTTTTTCTCTCTATGTTCTTGTCTGATTTTTGGATAATGAAAGAGTTAAGAGTCACATAATACATATATATACACCTCTTTAGAAGGTGCCATGTGGCATCCCCCTTGGGTGACACTTGCCAACCTCCTAGGGTGCCACCTCAACTTATTCGGCCAATCACTTGCTGTCATGTGGCAGTGGGTCCCACCCCAAGCTACTACGTCACCTACTTGACCCTAAGTAGGTGTATCACCTGATTGTACAAGTAGGTGCATCACCTACTTACTTCAAGTAGGCGCATCATTTCCTTATTTCTCTTTCATGAGCTCGTAATCTCGGCTTACTTCAAGAGCCTATGCAACTCCTTGCTACTTAAGCTTGACATGTACTCAAGTAGCTTAAGTGTGTAGTACTTCTAAGTTAGTAGCTTAAGTAGGTAAGTCGAGTCCTACGCATCCTTACTTGGCCTCCAACTTCTTCCAACTCCTCATAACTCTACTTCCAACCTTCCCTACTATGCGGTATCACATTCTCCCTTCCTTGGAGTTGTTTAATGGCATTGTAGATTATCTGGATTATATAGTAACTAATGAGAAGATTAAGAGATATTTCGATCTCCAGAGTGTGGGGTGTAACTACTTCCTCCTTTAGAACATTCGTCCCCGAATGTTAAATAAAACTTCCCTCAAGACCTTATACCGATTATAGGGAGATTGTTTTCTATTGCGATCACACATATTTTTATCCAAGTAATTAATATACGAGTTTGAGGAGTTGGGGTTACCTGTAGACATCAGGAATGTGTATGAATACTTATTTTTTATGTCCTCTTCAATTTCTCAGGTCATCCCCTTTTCTAGTTTTGGTTTTGCCATAGTATCTTAACGGGATGCAAGTCTTTAGTCTACAATCTTCCAGTTTGCCGATCTAAGATGGTGATAGTTTGTTCCTCATGGGATTCTATTTCCTGAACATCATCTATGTAATATACCCTGGGTGGATCGTCAGTACCCTTGCGAAGCATCCCTATCTGATGGATTGGGTGTATAGTTTTCAAATAAGGTGGTAAGCTTAACTTACCGGCCACTTTTCCCACCTTAAGAGAAACTTGATACCATCTAATATGTTTTGGTCTAAGTTTCCTTTTTTCGCCGAATCTTATTACTCCCTTCCTGGGTAAACCTATTACGAACACCTAATCATCAATTTGAATTCTAACTGTTGATGTCGATTATCTGTATATCATTTTTTTAACTCTAGCTTCTAATACTTAGCTTGCTCAATCATATCGGGCTCTTTATCTTAGTCTCTCTAACATTGCCCCATCTAATAGGGGAATCACATATTTTGCTCTACCAGTCTTGTACAGGGCTATTGGGATACTGGAGTAGTCGTTACTATAGTGGGCAACTTGATAAGTGATGGATAATTATCCCAGCTACCTTTGAAGTTAACAACACCAGCTCATGACATATCTTTTAACATTTAAATGGTACGCTTTAGCCTATTCATCAGGTTTGAGGGTAAACTAGTGTACGAAGACTTATGTGTCTTCCCAGTTTTTTTTTCGCGGACTGATTCTCAGTAGTTAACTGTAACTTGGGATCCTTCGTCTGGGATAATAGCTATGGGGACTCTGTAAGGTCCTACCTCTCTTTTACCCTATAATTTTACACCTTCTCTACTAAGTAGGTAGCCTTTGATTGAAGAAGCATGAGCTAATATCGTTAATCCCTATGTAACATTCCCTCCAGAGTCATCTGTCGGTGGAGTGCGAAGTGAGTCTTGTAGCCCTGATCATATTGTGGAATTTTGACCTCGGGTATTACTTACTATCATCCATAAATTACATCAATTGGTACCCTTACCTTTTGGGTTTTGCTTTCTCGCCCTCAGAGTTGTTTGCCAAGTGGTGTCGAAATTCTCTCGCCCACTTGCCCATATAGCCATTCTGTGGTTTGTCTCTCATTAACTGGTACTATGTTGAAGAGCTGTAGCATTCGAGTGCATCATCAGTTAACAATTAGCTAATCCTTCTTGTGTTGCTTAAATCCTTTTAACAATAACCTCAACATAATTTATAATACTCTAGGAACATAATCTCATGTCGTTTCTCTACGGCTAGTTCAGATTCTTCCATCTCGTGCGACCACACCCGCACTATCGCACTAAATTCCACCAGAATTTAGAAGTTAAGTGTGCTTGGGCGAGAGAAATACTGGGATGGGTGACCTCCTTGGGAAGTCCTCGTGTCACATTTCATTGTAATCATTGCAATAATGTGCGGGGCACTCAACATAGCCCAAAATTTATCTTAGCGTCGTCTCACTAGTCTTTATGTGTTGCCTTGCCCTTTTCTCTATTATCTTGTAACCGGCATAGGGGTAGATCTTTAGTTCCAATACGACCATGTCCCTTTTTGGTCGTTTTGGTTTAACTCCTCCTATTGTATTCCCCTCTTTTTATACACACCCATTCATTGGGGTTGGTTACTGAGGAGCGCTAAAGTTCGTTCATATAGTGACCTTTAGAGACACTTTGAGTGCCGTCTATCCTAAGTTGGTATAGTCCCAAAGAAGTTTGGCATATGAGCTCGCCATCCTATAGTAACCAGCTAGTTCTGCCCGTCTTACTTAAACCATTTTACACTTTCCTTACCCCAGCTGGTAACACTTTATTGTTGTTATCTCGTGTCTTCCTTTACCTTTACAAAACTGTGAGAAGGTGCTCAACTTAACCTGAGAAATACCCTAGCGTCGTCTCTCTAGGTCTCACCTTGTCGCAGTTCTTTCCTTTCCCCTATTCACTCTGTGTTCTTCTCATTTCCTACCACGGGAGGCTTTTTATTCTTTTGTCCTTGGTTATACATCTATCGTAACATCATTTGCGACCAACTCTATAGCTAATATTTTGGCTTTTAGTCTAGCATGCTGTCATTTTCTTTTGTAGTGTCCCTTGAGTTATTCGATATCCTTTCATTGCTATATTCTTCTGCTTTTATACGTACCCACCTTCTAGCATTATGTTATTCCAGGTCTTGCTAGAAACTTCTTAACACTATCTTGCATAGCATTCTAACTTCTATCCAATTATTGACGACTTCCAGATCCTTCTAACTTGGTTCAACAAAGGATTTTATTGAAGTTTAAGCATCTATCTCGAACATGTTGCCACATCAATTACCTTTATCTTACCCTTTGCAGTTTTCTTACTTGCTTCCCCCCCCCCTTAGAGGGTACTTATACCTTTATCCGCTTATACCTTGCTCTATGTCCAGTCTCAATTTTGTCCAGTCTCCTTCCCTAATGTACTTGGTATTGTATCATGTCCCCGTCTTTCTGCATTTTTTTTTACTAACCTGATTATCCAGGTACGGAACCTTGGCTAAATTACGAAGCGTTGAGAACCCTTTTCATATATAGTGCGACACCTCATCTATTAATCTGTACTTGAGTAATGGGACCCATGGAATAACTTGTTCGAGGCCATATTCTACTTGTCTTTATAAAAAGTTAATACACTTGTAGTGGTTCTAAATTTTCTTTTAACTAGGCAATATTGTATTACGGCATTCATTGTCCTATGTTCTCTTAGAGTAGTGGCTTTCCCAACCTATATTCTTTGTTTCTTGAGATGAATGGAAGCTGCTCCGTTTATTCCTTGGGGTGAATGTAGGTTACACCAATTATTCCTTAAGTTTGCCATCCTCGTCCCTTAAGGGTTCCACTATTTTTGGGGTGATGTTGTGTACACGCGTTATTTCTTTGTATCTTAAGCTCCATGCTCTTACTGCGTACTCAACGCAGGCTTTTAACTTAGTCAACATATACTAAGTGAACCTTACTAGTGGTCCTACTTTATCCTTGTATAATTGTATCACCCTGTTCAATTCATACTTACATATCCCCTTTTTGTTTGTACTCATATTCAGTTCCTAACATCTCTTTGTGGTGCTTATGTTCGTAGCTCTTTCCCCAATTAGTCGGTGGAGGACTATGAACTATTATCGTAAACCATTTTCCAACCATTGTTTAAAGAAACTAGAATCTCTTAAACATCACAGTACTTCTTTTAATACTTGACCTACCTGGTCTCCTTTTGGGTTTATCCTCCAATTATGAACAACTTATCTAATTTACAATTAAGAGTTGGGGGCTTAGTACTTTCAAAATGAGTGAAGCTCAATTATTGGACATCTTACCTTTCAACCTGAGCTTCTCTTTTTTTTCAACCGCACAATTACGGCTGGAGATACTGTGGTCTGAACTGTACTGCTCAGACAGACTTTTGTTTCTCCGAAATAAACTTCCCCAAGTAAAAAGGGTATCCCTTATTGACGACATGAAGAGTACCTATTACAGCTTTAATTTGGCATAATATGGGTACTCGGTATCAATTTCAAAAACATGTTATAAAACTATATTTTATTCCCTTTTTCTTGTTCTGGGAAAATTTCGGCAGAGTTTTCTCTATACTTCTTACTATCCCACAACCTGCACGAAGAAAATACCAACAATGCCTCATAGGGACAACACATATATATATTCATATTATATCACAACCACACAGAGCTTTAAATATTATCTCATATCGTAGCCACACAAGGCTTTCAACGTTAACAATAGTATGAAAGTGATGGACTTACCTCGTATGTCCAACTTCAAACTGCATCTGTTGCACTTTCTGTCTGCTTTCCTTTCAGGTTTCAACTTTACATTTCAATCACATGTCAATACCTTACCCGACAGATATCTTTCGGGCCTTTACTTTACTTACCAGTGTGCTTCGTAACTTCCCATGTCGTCAATTACCTCCTTCTATTGGGGTCATCCTTCTGTTAAGATCCAAGGTTAGTATAAGTAATTTTCCTATGACTCAGACCTATAGCACGATCTCAGATTTAAAAGAAAGGTAACATCCTAAATGTCCTGTATCCTTCTGTTTATAGATGTGGCGCGCAACACATTGATAGTCAAGACTCTACTAGACACGGTCTGCAGACACTCTAAGGACAAACTGCTCTGATACCACTTCTATCATGACCCAACCCTGCAGGCCATAACTGGGTCTGACTTAGAACCCCCCATATATCCAACTATCAGTTGTGATCAAATTGAACTATAAATAAAATAATATCATGTAACAAAGCCCGATTGGGCGATAATATTTTCATAAATCTGTAGCCCTTTTCATTTGTGTCATAACATGAAAGGGCATGCAAGCCGACAAGGCTACCATAACATAATACCATATACCATACATCAATTAGACCCAGCTGAATCAAACTAATATACACAACCCACATATACATAGTTGCAGACCTCTAACAATATCAATGACAATATATGGCGGGACAGGGGCCCCGCCGTACTCCTAAATAACAAAATAATACTATACATCAATGGTCAATGCCAAACACTAGGCTCTGATCTAATGGAGCATCTTCCAGCTGAGCTGAGCGGGATCCTAAGGTGACGGACTCCCAAAACCTGTACCTGTACCTGCGGGCATGAAATGCAGCCCCCTCTAGAAAAGGAGGGTCAGTATGACATATGTACTGGGTATGTAAAATATAACATAATACGTCTAGAGGCATATCTGAAATAGAGAAGTAGGGGATAAAATATCAAATCAGAATCCTATACCTGGAAAAGTAAAATCATGCATTCTCAAATTTTGAATATAGCCGGCCCTATCAGGGATCTGGTGAATCATAACTGTAGTATCATCACCTCCTTATTACAACACATCATCACATCATCATATATATACATACGTATCCAACACTCTAGTGAGGGTGTGATGAATAATGTAGTGGAATTGTCCACGATTACTATTCCCGGCCCTGGGGTTGACGAAAGAAGTTTTACTATATGCACGAGTAGAGTAGTGAGAAACAAAACAAAATTTAAATCATTATCTGAGACTCAATAAAGTCATCAAGTGAACCGTCACTTGGAAGTAATTGAAGTACCTGCTAGGTGTCACGAAGGACTGTATGGAGCATCAAGAACTATAGACATGTGTCACAATGTTGCCAAATAGCTTATAGGATCCAGACGTATGTCCTTATGGAGCTCTTAAGGATAGAGGCCTATACCTCCAATTACAATTTAACCTATTGAAGACTCGAAGATAATAGGTTACTACTTTAAACTTTAACATTTAAAAATGAGTGAGGGTCCTGAAGTCATATTCAGAACTTGGGAATGGAATTACCCCCAAAGTTCATATCATATCCTGCTTACATCTAAGACATGCCAAAAGAAAGAGAAAAGGTAGGCTTTACATAGCTATACCAAAAACATACCAAGAGAAGCTTCACATACCTCTTATGAGTTACTCTTTATCCCATTCGCCTCGTCGTCCTTTGAACCTATTCAATATGAAATAAATACGAACATCAACAACCCTTGACTATTCAGTACCTTTAATTATGCACGAGTATTCACAGAACTCATTTCTTCGCTCATCTTCTCGACTAGTTCCTTTACTAGTTAAAGAGTTAACGGAAATCAGTCAGCACCTCCCTATAATATGCCATATTCGAATTTCCAATCATTTCCCTAATAACTACAGACAACAAACAACAACAATTTTCAACATATATACAAGCAATTCACACCAACATTGCACAATACAAACCCCAAACAACTCACTCCAAACTATCAAAATGTGAATTCTGGACAGCTTACTATCTTGCATTGTCGCTTTGTTTCTAAGGGGTAATTGAGGGAAACAGGCTTTATGTCCTCCATGAAACTTATATACATGTGTATTAGGTTCTCATAAAATTTAGAATCACCCCTACATTAATTCTTTTCAAAACGATATGCTAAAAATACCAACAGCAGTCTATGTAAGATGTCCAAAACCAAAATCTGGGCAGTACCTCCTCTATACTTCATCACCCTTTTTCGAGCAGATAAAAGAAAAAATGGATTTTAAAGGATAAATGAGAGTTATAGACCTATGAAATACCTTTCCAAAAAATATTGAATCACTCGAAACGAATATGTATAAAAGAAGTTATACTAATATTACTAACAACAGTCCCATTCAAAAATGGGTTTGTTAACTAGCTCTTAATGTTCTCTCTTTGTTCATTCAACTTTCTCTCAAGTTTCCAAGTGTAAGGCTGAAGTAACGACTCATTATTCATCCAAATACACATATATACACCTCCTCGTGTCCGAGAAACACCTTAGATAATTAATTCACGAAGAAAAATTTGAGACTTACCTTAGTTTCTCAAGACCATAGCTGCCTTGTTCTTTTCTTTCTTCACGTTTTTCTCTCTATGTTGTTGGCTGATTTTTGGATAACAAAAGAGTTAAGTGTCACATAATACATATATATACACCACTTTAGAAGGTGCCACGTGGTATCCCCCTAGGGTAATACGTGGCAACCTCCTAAGGTGCCACCTCAAGTTGTTCAGCCAATCACATGCCGCCACATGGCAGTGGAGCCCACCCCAAGCTACTACGTCACCTACTTGACCCTAAGTAGGTGCATCACCTTCTTGTCCAAGTAGGTGCATCACCTACTTTCTTTGAGTAGGCGCGTCGTTTCCTTATTTCTCTTTCGTGAGATCGTAATCTCGTCTTACTTCAAGAGCCTATGCACTCCTTGCTACTTAAGCTTGACGTGTACTCAAGTAGCTTAAGTGTGTAGGACTTCTAAGTTAGTAGCTTACGTAGGTAAGTCGAGTCCTACGACTCCTTACTTGGCCTCCAACTTCTTCCAACTCCTCATAACCCTACTTCCAACCTTCTCTACTATGGGGTATCACATTCTCCCTTTCTTAGAGTTTTTTAATGGTGTTTTAGATTATCTGGCTCATATAGTAACTGCTAAGAAGCTTAAGAGACATTCCGAGCTCTAGAGTGTGGGATGTAACAGTAAATTTAGAGGGATTAGGCATTTATAGGGTTAAAAAAACATCCCAAAATGACATATCCTAGGCATTGATAGGATTTAAAATTTCCAAGATAACCCTCATTAAATTCTATCGAAATGGACCTATGGGTCATAGGTCTAGTGACGTGTCGTAACACTGGGTTATAGAATCAGAGCTCCAATAATGGTCTCTGAAGTTTTACTCTACGACCCCATCCTATGGGCCGTAGGTCGTTCTATAGGTTGTGGAGCCCATTTGTGGAACTCATGTAGCCAAAAAGGTAGCTACTGGAATTAGACCCTGACTCTACAATCGAAGTCTCTGGATCTTAGACTGTTCTATGATTCGTCAACACCTCTCTTCCTTCTAACTTTTAAGAAACCCAAAACAAGTCTCTGTATCTCAGATAATGAGTCATTCCTATAGATTGTAGAACTTTCTACGGTCCGTACAACACTATCGTAGAATGGTTTAACACTTAATTATTTTTAACCTCAGAGCCCTTTCTACGACTGCCTCCAACAATTTGTAGGTCCTTGTATGGGTCATAGGTAGGCTTGTTCAAAATGACATCAGTATATTTCTGAAATCCTATTTGTTGTTCTAATTTTCTAAATTTCGGGGTCTTACAACTGTCTGTGCTAAAAAGCTGAGGCCGTTATAGCACAAATTGGGTTTTTGTAGTAGGGCCGCTATAGTGGACTATGCACAGTTAAATATAATTTTTAGACTAAAACATTATTTTACTCCCAAAACTCATTCAAGTTTAGGATAGAGTAAGAGAGGGGTGATTTCTTCAATTTTCCATTGATTTTCTCCTTCAGGATAAGTTTTTCCATCAATCTAACACTTGTTTGATTCTTTAATCCTTAGAATAACATTAGATTGATCAATGTGAAGATATAAATTTAACCTAGGTAGAATTTTATGATGTAAAGGAAATTAATAAGCTGAAAATTCCTCAAATTTGAGTTAGTATTGATAGATTATGTCCTCGAGAATACAAATTGATCTAACCATTCCAAAATATAGAGTTATTGAGTAGATTGGAGGGTAGAACTAGTGGGTTGGAAGTCTAAAGTATTTGTTGGAATAGTAGTTTATTAATTACTCTTATAGTTGTTATTATTAGATGATTTAGCCTTAGAAAACATGAATAAGAAGGAAGATTAATGTCACAACTTACTTGTTGTAGCAGTTTGGTGCCTAGGGAGGCTAGGTTTTCTTAACTGAGCAGTTTATACCTATTTTCAACTGCAAAATATGTTGTAGATTGATGAAAGGCTTCATGCATAGTCATTCGGGCATAGATTTTGGATGGTTAAAGGTTGTTGTTTACTGCTAGTAAGGTGGGAAAAATGATAACTAAGGGGTGATTCTCTAGTTCTTGCTTGTTAACCTTGAGTTTTCTTGTTGGGTTTGTTTAGTGGTAATTGTAAGGTTAAGTGTTATGAAATTTTTGGGTTATATACATTTTTAGGACTTGTGGTAATCAAAGGGAACTTATGTGTATTCATAATGAGAGTATTTGGGCCATTGATATATTGGTATGTTTTGTGTTCTCTAATATGTGTATGTATGCAAGTTTACTATTATTTGTCTCACTGGTGGTAATCAAGGAAACTCATGTGTACTCATAATGAGGCCTAGTATTTTGGCCATTGATATATTGGAATGGTTTGTATATTTTCAAATTGTGTATGTATGCATGTCTACTTCTTTATACTATTACTTGTGCAATCATGTGGAGAAAACTAAAAGGCTAATATGAAATGATACCATGTTGATAACCTCATCCAAATGGACCTTATTTATGTGACTTGTGGCACTTAAGTGGTATTGTTCATTGTGTTTGTGATTATGCATGATTGATTGTGATATTTGGTTGGATAGGGTACAATGTTGGTATAGGAATAATAATAATTGGCTCAGTTATTTTGTCGGTACAAAAATACAAATAATAGTTTTCTCGGGTACCATATTGGTACATGAATAACTAATTTTGATTGGCTCAAGAACCATGCCGGTACACTAATAGTTTGGGTTAAGGTTCCATGAGAGAACTAGGTATGTGTATTTGTGGTTCCATTAAAGGACCATTCACGTGCATTTATAATTATATGGGACATGTTTTATGCATTATTGGTTGATTTCATGATATTGTGACTGAGAGTTGATAACGCTTCACTACACCCCTATAATTTGAAGTGTAGGCGGTTGGTAACAATATAAACACAATGTATAAAGTTGGGGTCGAATCCCTTGAGGTATAACATGTAGGCTATTAAAGAAATAAAGAACTACAAGCTACTAGATTGAATCCAAAATAAAGGTTTCAATTATAATATAGACATATTGATAACAATTAATGATAAGGGGAAAAGAAACAAGGGCAAAAGTCTTATCAAGAAAGGAATAAAAGGGACTAGGGGAATTGGAAGTCAATTAATCATGGGAAAAATCATAAATGCCTTGGAATGAGTTCGTCCTCATGCCTAACATATTTGTTTCATTAGAATTGAGATTTAGTTTGAATTTTAAGCCGGTTTGATTGAGTTCTTGTGTTATTTATATGATTTCTCATCAAGTTCCTTATATATATAAGTATATCATGTTGATTCTTATGATCCTCATTGACTGTTCATGAATTCTTTCCCATGAATCCCAGTAGAATTAATGATTGTTGCATTACATGCATTTATTCTTGAGTTAAAGAGAATGGTTTTCTTGCACTTAATGAATTATGATTTTGTAAATGAGTTTATGTGCATATAATTGAGGTTGAAAGAGTGTGAGTAGTGAGTCTAAATGAGTTAATTGGTCATATTGATTTGATTGATCTTATGAACATATTGAGTCCGTTGGAAGTAATATTGACATCAATTTGTATAAGAGTAAATAACAACTCAAACCCCATAAACTACGTAGCCAGCGTAAGATAGAGGTCATGCCTCTCAAGTTCCAAAACAATGAACTTTGATTGATTTTGGATCCATTGAGGTTGATTTCCCCTTACTTTGGCAAGATATTGGACGACTGTGGCAACGGGAGTGCAAAGCGTTGTATCATCATTAGCTCATAAGTGATGGTTTTCGGTTGGAGAAACTCCCTTAAAATGAATGATTTGATTTGGTTGAGTTTCATATTTTGGAGTAGCCTTTCAAATCTTGTTCATTCATAAACTTGCATACAACTTGGAGTATGATATGAGTTACCTTTGAGTTGAGTTTCTTGAGTTGAGTCTGTTGAATTAGTTTCCTTGATATTTAGTTGTTGATTTGTGTTTTCTTCAGCTATTCTACATACTCGTACACTCCATGTACTGAAGCCATTTGGCTTGCATCATTTTATGCTACAGATACATGTCCTATAAATCATCAACTGAATCTCCATTAAAGATCTATTTCCCTTCCTGATAATAGTGAGACCTCGTTTATTTTGGAGGAATCACATTTATTTTAGTTATTACTTATGAGTAGTTTCTTTTGAGGTAGCTGTGAACTTGTCTCAACACATTCTTAAAATTTGATTAAGGTTTCATAGATAGTAGGAGTTGAGTCAGATTGGTACTTTTAGAGACAGTTTTAAATCTTACTTTTAAGTATTGAGTCATGAGATTGATCTACTTTATACCTTGAGTATTTTGAGAATTTTATTATAAGATTAACTAAATTACCCCTTATTGAGGTATTGAGATGTTATCCCACTCGAATGTCATTATTTGATTTTCTTGAGTATTTTATGGAGCGTGTGAGGGAGTGATTGGATAAAGTGGTTCACACGAGGCCAACAATGGTCTCTGAGTGTCGGCCATGCCTAGGGTACGCTTTTGAGGCGTGACAAACTTGGTATCAGAGCACAGAGTTCAAGAGTCCTAGGATGTATATGAAGTTGTGTCTAGTAGAGTCTTGGTTATTGGTGTGTCATACACCACACTTATAATCAGGAGGTTATATGGCATTAGAAATTATTTCACTTCTTTACTTTCTGAGTTTGTGCAGAAGAGTTTTACTCTACAAAGTTCCTTCCTAATTCGTGTGTTTATTCCTTTGCAGATAATGCCTCCTAAATATACCGACAGTCAGAGGAATACCACCAGCACTGAGGTTCTACCTGCCCGATCTATGGATGAAACCCAAATGCCTACTATTCAGGAACATCTTACTTCGGAGGTAGACTTCAGAGGAGCAATTGCCATGCTCACTCAGTTAGTAGCAGCTTGGAATGGTTACTAGAGTTCACCGGCTCTTAGATCTAACTCTCAAGAGCCATTAGTTTTGATGAGGATCCGAGATATGTTGAGAATGAACCTACTATTTTTCATGGGTTCTAAGGTTGAGAAGGACCCCTGAACTTCATCAATGAGATGTGATTTTTTTAAAGAGATGCGTGCTACTGAAGTTGAGGGAGTTGAGTTGGTTTCTAATCATCTCATGGAGTTGGCAAATTTTTTGTACTACTAGTGGGAAGAAGGTAGAGGTGCAGATGTTGAGCCTGCTATTTTAGATGAATTTTAGGGTGCTTTCTTTGATTATTTCATTCCCAGAGAATTGAGGGAGGTCAAGGTTCAAGAGTTCGTAAACCTAAAAAAAGAGGGAAGGACAGTAAAAGAGTATAGTCTTAAGTTCATCCAGCTATCTAGAAATTCTCCAAAGATGATCCCAAATATGAGATCTTAGATGAGAAAGTTTGTGTCCGGACTGGGTAAACATATGAAGAAGAAGTGTAAGGCCTCCTTATTGATTTATTACATGGATATTTCCAACCTCATGGTTTATGCTCAGTAGGTTGAGGAGGATAAGACGAAAGATAGAGAGGAGCACTTGAGAAAAAAAGACAAATCATCTGGGCAAGAGAATGAGCATAAGCAAGGAATGGGAAATAGGTCCTTCTTTTAGAAAAAGTCTTCAAACTATGCTCCGTCGTCAGTAAATGTACTTGTACCTAATTAAAGGTATGAGCATAAGTCGTAGAGTCATCAACTTTCAGCACCAAGGATTGTGAATTCCAAGGGAGTGTGTCTCAAAGTTAGAAAGGGAAACTACCTTGCAGCAAGTATGGTAAACTCTATTTGGGAGAATGCAGAGAGGGAGCCAATGGGTGCTTCAAATATGGGAAGATAGGAAATGTTTAGAGAGAGCATCTGATGTGGGGCAACAAAGACCAATCTTCTACTTCGGCACCCCCATTCTGAGATAATCAAAGAGGTGTCACTTCAAATATAGGCAAAGGTTCAAATTTTCTATATGTTATTCTAGTAGCTAGGATCAGGAGAACTCACAATATCTTTTCACTAGTATGATTCAAGTCTTTACTTTTGATGCTTATGATTTTCTTGATTCGGGTGGCACATGGTCTTTTATGACCCTTTATATGGATAATAAGTTTGAGATCCTTTTCGAGCGTCTTCATGAGACATTCAGTGTTTCTACTTTTGTTGATGAGTCTATTCTAGCTGAGAGGGTCAAGAAAGATTGTCATGTGTCTATTTATCACAGAGATACCATGCCTGACTTAGTTGAGTAAGACATGGTTGATTTTGATGTAATTCTGGGTATGGACTGGATATATGCTTTTTATACCTTGGTTGATTGTAGAACTTGAGTTGTCAAGTTTCAGTTTCAAAATGAACATGTCATAGAATGGAATGGTAGTCCAGCAGTACCTAGGGGTAAATTCATTTCATACGTTAGGTCCTGAAAGTTAATCTCTAAGGGTTATATGTTTCACATAGTTTGAGTTAGAGATGATAGTGTGGATAGTCCATCCCTTGAACTAGTCAATGAGTTTCCCGAGGTCTTCCTTGATGATCTTCCTGGAGTCCCTCCTAAAAGAAATATCAACTTTGGGATTGATATTCTTCCAGATAGACTGCCTATCTCTATTCCTCTATGTAGAATGACTCCCACTGAGTTGAAAGAGTTGAAGGAGTAGTTGAATGATCTAATAGATAAGATATTCATTTAGGCAGAGTGTCTCACCTTGGGTCCCTCCTATCCTATTTGTGTGATAGAAAGATTGTTACCTTAGAATGTGTATTGACTATCGCCAGTCGAACATACTAGCCATAAAGATTAAGTATCCTCTTCCCGAAATAGATGATTTTTTTGAACAACTTCAGGGAGCCACTTGTTTTTCAAAGATAGACCTCAGATGAGGCTATAATTAGTTGAAAGTTAGAGAATGTGACATCCCAAAGATGTCTTTCCAAACCTGATATGGTCTCTTTAAGCTTCTTGTTATATCTTTTGGTTTGACTAACGCTTGTGCATCATTTATGAACTTGATGAATAAGAGTGCATATTATATCAAGTCCAAAGATGGAATCTCTCCCCAAATGAGGACCTTGATATATGATACTAGATTCAAGATTGATGAAGAGACTACCAAAGCTATGGCATGGATTTCATTTCCCAACTAATTAACCATATTTTTTTATGACAGAGGCCCTATTAACTATTGCTTCAGCTGTTGGGAAGCCATTACCCCAGGATACGGCTAAAATAAATAAGATTGGGCCAAGTTATGCTAGAATAATAGTTCTTGTCGATCTACAAGTTGATTTACCTAAGATAGTTAAAATGGAGATTCAAGATGAGGGTACAGGTGAAATTAAGGAGGAGAAGGTAAAGATACAATATGATTATATTCTGAAATATTGTTCAGAATGCTAGTTACAAAGGCATCATGAGGATGAATGTAGATACTTGCATTTGGAACTGACCGAAATACAAATTGAAAAGGGAAGATAAAGTAGGAGCCCGAAGAAGGACAACACGCATACCAAAAGAAATACACCACTTGTCTACAAGTTTCCTCCTAGAATTCTTTCTAGTGGAAATGTGGTAGGAGACATAAGTCAATGGGATTCTATAAAGGATAAGAGGGTGTTCACTGATAAAGAGAAGGGGGAAAATAAAACGAGAAAGATCATAATAACTCTAAAATTGGCACAGAGGTCAGTATATAGAACAAATTTCATGCACTAAAGACCAAGGGGATAGTCTTAACTCACAGAGTTCACAGTAGCAAATAATAGGAGAAGAGAATGAAAAGAATATGTAATTGCAGAAAAATACAGAAATAAGACCAGTTTACAAGGACAACAGAAAAGTTGAGGTTGAAGAGAATACACTCAAGAAAATTACTAATACTGTAATACAACACCTATAGGGACAAGGGAAATCCGTCATCTTGAAGTACCTAAGAGCATATCATCAAGCAAGAGGAAATAATTTGCTAAGCATTGGGTTGAAGCTTCTTTTGGAAAGGTTTTAGGTGTAGTTGCGGATTAGGAAATTAAGTGTTCAGAGATAGAGAAGGCTAAGGAGGAAACTCCGATAAAACAGGACATGGGGTGATAGAGTTGAAGAATATGAGGAGGAAAATAAGGGAGAGGACACCACTTCTTCTAATGACAATGGACTCTTAAACATTCATATAGAAGAGACAAAGGCATGAGAGAAAAGAGAATTTGCCACAAATAGTCCTGTATTTTGAAGATAGTCAGGGGAATCCACTGTTGGATCCGCAGACTATGTATATTTCAAGTTTCACATAGAAAAATGGCAAGAAATGTGAGATTTTAGAAGTAGAAGGCAAAATACAGAATGTTACATTCCTTATTTTTGCATCTTGGACTATTCGTGAGCTAACGGATATAAATTCAAGGAATTTTAATTTTGAATTTTAAAATGTCATGATTTGTTATAAATGAAAATTTATATGGATAATTTATGTGAAGTAAAATACATCTCAAGAAGGACCCTTGAGCCAAATCAAAATAGAAGCCATCAAATATATTTTTTTTCTTAAAGTCACATTTTCGGGTAAGCTAACTTCGGGAGGCCATAACCCCTTTATAATTTAGTAATTTGGGAAAACCCTCAAAATGAAAAATGTATACAATTGAAATATATTTCCAAATATACGTCGTGAATCTGGAGATGACATCGGAATAAGGAGATATGAATGTTTTAAGACAGAGGGGTCAAGCTGAATAGTGGATTCGGCCCAACCCGATTCCAACTCGTGTCAGGCCCAATAACCACATCATTAAGGGATGTTTTAAGCTTCCTTCTTCATTTTCAAATAAGAAAATATCCAGAAATTTCCATAGAGAGAGAGAGGAAGATCTTAGAGAGAAATACCAAATCCCACCAAAATTCGAGTCCCGAAATCCAAAGCTCATGAAGAGAAAATTGTTGCACGTCGCGTTGGCTTCAATTTTAGCTAAATATCAGGCAATAAGGAGAAGATTTAATGTGGTTGATTCAAACTTGAGGCAATATTAAAGTCCATTTTTTAACAAGTTTATTTAGAGTTTTAAAGGATTAGAACGGAGAAAATAGTGTTATAAACTCGTTTGGAGATTTGTTGAGATTTATAGGTTAAGAGGCCGTTTTAGGTAGATTAAATGGATGGAATTAGCTTAGTGATGATGTATAATAATGGTTGATATTGTTTTGATGTTGTTGATGAGTTGTTGTTCTTGAATTTGGAGGAATAAGGTGTGTGGGGATTGTAAGAGTTCAAATCCATTTTTAGAATTACGTAGCTTGTAGTAATTCTTGAATATCTCATTGTGTAGACCTTTGATTTTAGAAAAAAAATATATTTTAGAAAGTTAATATACGTACCTACAAATCTTATGTTTATGTTGGAGACTATATCTACTGTAATTATATCGAAAAAAGAGGATGAATCATAAGACAAGTTCTGTCCAGATTCTTGATTGAAACCTCCCTAATGTATAGCTATTAGTATTTTGATGATATCATTTTCTACAAAATGAGTTTTGAATTTAATTATTTTGGTTTGAAAAGTTAAGACATAGATCTAAAAGTTTCATGAAGGTCATTAAGACCAGTTTTGCCGTTTTCAATTTTAAAAATTTGGATACAACTTGAGGTACTCAGTTTTTCGAACTTACTGTTCTGGGTAACATAACTCGACTGGCAACACTCTAGGCTTGTTGTCAATAATAAATCTTATTTTATGTCAATATTTTGGATTGTTGATATTACTTTATGATTATATGTCTGATTTGAAAGTGGGGAAAGCGAGCAATATAGGGGGAGGTGCTGTCCAAATTTTTATAGAAATAACCTACTAACGGTAGAGTACATTTTATTCATGTCCATAGCTTAACCATAGTTCATAACGTTTTAATATAGATTGCGAAAATATTGGGCAACATATTCATATAAACGCTAAAGGTATGTAAATCTAATCTTTCTTTCTTTTGGCATGATCTTATGAAACAAATGGACGACGTATGTATAAAATTCCAATGAAGCTCTTATTCTTAAATATACTAGGATGACGAATGTTCTTAATTTTTAGAATTTATATCGTTATGTCTTGACTCATATGTATGATTCCAGCTATCCAAGTTGGTATAAGTTGTATTTTAGTATAAATCATACTTCTGTATAATTCATATTTGGAATAATTTATAATGTCAATCGGAGGTTACTTGAAATGAATATTGTCTTGATTTTCAAATGATCGTTCATTTTAATTATTCTATTGAGTCTCAAATGATTTAAATGTATATGGTTACTCACTACTCTACTCGTGCATGCCTTAATGTATATTTCACTGAGTCATGGGCCGAGTATGTATTCGTGCACAGTTTCACTGCATAATTCACCGAGTCTCTCACTAGAGGGACGGGTATGGTGTATATGTATATGATGATATGACATGAGGACATGAGGACATGATGATGGTGCCAAGCCCATGATGGGCTGAATATTATATGTATGTATACAACAGTTCACCAAGTCCCTAAAGGGCCGGATATGATATATGATATAAGCATGCATGACTTTATTTTATAAGGCACAGGTACAGTGACTTCTTGAGTATCATACTTGTCTCGTGAAACCTCTACTTTATCTATGATTTTTCTTACTGTATTTTATGCTTATATACTCCGTACATATATCGTACTGACCCCCTTTCTTCGGGGGAATGCATTTCATGCCCGCAAATACAAATACTCATTTTGGAGAGCCGTCAGCTTAGGATTCTACTCAGCGTGTTTGAAGTGCTCCATTGTCTCGGAGCCTAAACTTTTGGTACTAATACTTATAATGTATATATTTGTGTATTTAGGGGTAGGCGGGGCCCTATCTTGTCATATGTTATTATTAATCCTCTTAGAGGTATGTAGACACATAAGTGGGTGGTATATAGATGTTGTTTGGTGTACTAGTATGGCTTATGTTTTGGGATATTTACATTCGAAGTGGAAGCCTTGTCAGCTTACGTATTATGTTATCTTATTTTTGACAATTAAGACTCTCCAAGAGATAGGTGATTTTGGTATATATATTGTGACAGTTTGAGATGATGTGTTGCCCGTATAAATTCTATATCATGTTTAATTACCGATTGACTATAGATAATAGGTGTGTATACGAGTGTCCAATTTGGACATTAGTCACGGCCCATAGGGTTAGGTCGTGATAAAAATGGTATCAGAGCAGTTCTTCCTCAGAGTGTCTATAGACCATGTCTAGTAGAGTCTTGTTTATCGGTGTGTTGTGAACCACATCTATAAATAGAAGGCTACAGGACATTTAGGATACTATCTTTTTTTTTCTTCTTTAAATCATGTGATTTAGCTGTATTACCAGGAAAATTTCTCCCTAACGTATTATTATATTTACAGTGATGCCTCCATGAAAAGAGACAGCTGCCTAGAAGGGAAAGTCAGTAGTAGGAGAGACTAGCCGAACCCTGAGAATTACTAAGGCCCATACCCAGTCTATGACTAAGGTTGTGCTCTAGTCAGCGAGCTCTACTACGCCGCCACCTTTAGAGGAACTTAGAGCAGCAGCAGTTGTAGATCTGGATACCTTAGTTCCTGATCCTCTAGCTCCCCAGCTAGGGGAAGAGGATAGGGCCATGAGAGATGCAGTTCAGTTACTAACCAGAATAGCGAAAGGGCAGGCTCACAGGCATGGATTAGGAGTTAATTATGCTGATAGACATAATAGTTTAAGGGTTCATGATTTCTTGACTTGTAATCCCCCAGAGTTCTATGGGTCAAGGCCCGTGGATGACCTACAGGAGTTTGTCCGACAGGTGCAGTGTATGTTGAGAATAATTAAGGTTCTAAGATAGAGTTTGTTGAGTTAGCTTCCTATCGACCAGGTGATGTATCTGTTAATTTGTATGAGTCATGGGAGTTGTCTAGGGGTGAGGGTGCTCCTCCAGCAATGTGGAGTGAGTTTGTGGAGGCCTTGTTTGGCCACTTTCTACCTCCGGAGATGAGACGAGCCAGAGTAGATAGATTCTTACATTTGAGGCAGAATGGCAGGAGTGTTAGATATTATAGCCTTGAGTTCGATTTGCTGGCGAGACATGCACCTAATAGTGTAGCTGATATGACCGATAGAGTACATTGTTATGTGATGGGGTTGGATCGTTATTTTATTGATAACACTATGGTAATGGCTTCTCAGCCAGGTATAGATATTGCTCGGGTACAGGTATATGCACAACGAGTAGAGGATCGGCACAGAGGGCGTCAGCCTGATAGAGATCATGATCTAGGCCAGCATAAAAGAGCTAGATCGACTGGTTATTTTAGTGAGGTTCGAGGGAAACAGCCTCAGCAGTATAGTAGGTATCTTTCTCAGCCAGCCCGGAGTGCACCCCCACAATTCACAGGTAAGAGATTTGATAGCATAGGGTATTCAGGAGCTGGTCAAACCTCTAGGGCTTTAGTTTTATAAATGCCTAGAGGTTTAATTCAGTCGAGGTCACCTTTTCCTTGGTGTTCTCGATGTGGTAGGCCCCATTCTGGAGAGTGTTGTCTCACTACTAGTGCTTGTTTTTCTTATTGTCATCAAGGCCATATTATGAGGGATTGTCTATTCAGGGGTAATGTAAGTGGTACAGCTCAGCCTACTGGGTCAGTTCCTGGTTCATTTTCTTCTATAGCTATGTGCCCTATAGGGTAAGGTATTCAGACATCAGCAGGCCATGGAAGAGGCCGTGGCGGAGCTTCCAGTTCTAATAGTCCTTCGAACTGCATATATGTATTAGCTAGTAGACAGGACCTAGAGGTGCCACCAAATGTGGTTATAGGTATACTATCGATCTTCTCTCAGGATGTATATGCATTAATAGATCTAGGCTCTATCTTATCATATATATCTCCCTTTATTGCTAATAGAATTGGAATAAAACTTAAATTGATAGAACCATTTGAAGTAGCTACACTAGTAGGAGATTTTGTTATAGCCAAACAAGTATATAGAGATTGTTTGGTGATCATATATAGTCTTCATACTAAGGCCGATTTGATAAAGTTAGATATGACAGAATTTGATGTTATTATGGTCATGGATTGGTTAGCCTTTTGTTATGCTAATATTGATTATAGAGAAAAAGTAGTTCGAATTCAGTTCCTAGGAAAGCCAATCCTAGAATGGAGGGGCAATACAGCATCGCCAAGGGGTAAGTTTATTTCATACCTCAAGGCCAGGAAGATGGTTAGAAAGGGTTATATTTATCATCTGGTTTGTGTCCATAACTTGGAAGCAGAGGTACCGACTATCCAGTCAGTTTTGATAGTTAACAAATTTCCAAATGTATTCCCAGATGAACTTCCAGGTCTTTCTATTGAGCAGGAGATAGAGTTCACTATAGATGTATTGCCATATATTTAGCCCATCTCTATTCCCCCTTATAGAATAGCACCCGCAGAGTTAAAAGAGTTGAAGGAGCAACTGCGTGACTTATTAGAAAAAGGCTTCATTAGGCCCAGAACATCACCTTGGGGAGCACTGGTATTGTTTGTGAGGAAGAAGGATGGGTCACTGCAAATGTGCATTGATTATAGGCAGCTGAACAAGGTGACAATAAAGAATAAATACCCTCTCCCCAGAATTGATGATTTATTTGACCAGCTGAAAAGTGCTAAGTGCTTTTCAAAAATAGACTTACGGTTAGGCTATCACCAGGTACAGGTAAGGGAGGCAGATATTCCAAAGACTGCGTTCAGAACTCGATACGGGCATTATGAGTTTAGGGTGATGCCTTTTGGACTGACTAATGCTCCAGCAGTGTTTATGGATCTAATGAACCGAGTGTTCAAGCCATTCCTAGACATGTTCGTGATTGTATTTATTGATGATATTCTGATCTACTCACGATCCGGAAGGGGAATATGGTAATCATTTGAGAACAGTACTTAGGGTGCTTCAGCACTAGAAGTTGTATGCTAAGTTCTCTAAATGTGAATTCTAGTTGACTTCAGTAGCATTCTTGGGGTATATTATTGGAGCTGATGGTATCCGAGTAGATGCACAGAAAATTGAGGTCGAAAACACTTGGCCTAGACCTACGACACCTAAAGAGGTACGTAGTTTTCTGGGGCTAGTCGAATATTACAGGAGATTCATTGAAAAGTTTGCTTCGATTTTAGCACCTTTAACCAGACTTACTCAAAAGGCAGCTAAGTTCCAGTGGACTGATGCGTGTGAAAGAAACTTTCAGTTGCTGAAAGACAAGTTGACCACGGCCCCAGTTCTAACTCTTCCTAAAGGACCAGATGGCTATGTTATTTATTGTGATGCTTCTGGTGTTGGGCTAAGTTGTGTATTAATGCAGCATGGTAGAGTCATAGAAAATGCCTCACGGCAGCTAAGAAAGCATGAAAGAAACTATCCAACTCATGATCTGGAGTTAGCAGAAGTAATTCATACTTTAAAAATATGGAGGCATTATTTGTATGGCGTATATGTTGATATCTATACGGATCACAAAAGTCTCCAATACATCTTTAAATAGAAAAAGTTGAATTTGCGTCAAAGAAGGTGGCTAGAGTTGTTGAAAGATTATGATATTGATATCCTATACCACCCCAGAAAAGCAAATGTTGTGGTAGATGCACTTAGCCATAAATCTATGGGTAGATTGGAAGATGTACAACCAGAATGGGAAAAGATAGTCCATAAGATTTGCCAGTTAGCTAACCTTGGAGTTCGATTGGCAGATTCTAGTAATGGTGAAGTTTTTGTTCGAGGATTTGCTGAATCCTCTATCATGGAAGAGGTAAAGCAATGCCAGTATGAAGATCCTATTTTGGCATAGTATAGGGATGCAACCCTTTAGAAGGAAAAGACCCCATTTAAGCACACACCTGATGGAGTGCTAAGATATAAGGGAAGATTATGTGTACCTAAGATTGCAGAGCTACGGCAGCAGGTTATGGGAGAGGTACACTATGCCCGATATTCTGTTCATCCAGGGTCAACAAAGATGTATCATGACCTTAGATGTTTATAATGGTGGAATAGCATGAAGAAGGACATAGTAGAGTTCGTAGCCTAGTGCCCAAATTTCCAAAGGTTAAGATTGAGCATCAGCAACCTGGCGGACTATTACAGAAGATGGAAATCCCAACTTACAAATAAGAAGAAATTAATATGGATTTTATTACAGGCTTACCTTGCACTCCACAGAAGTATGATTCCATATGGGTTATTGTAGATAGGCTTACAAAATCATCCCATTTTCTTCTAGTTAGAACCACATATTTAGTTAAAGATTATGCGAGGTTATACATGAAAGAGATAGTAAGACTTCATGGGATTCCTATATTTATTATCTCAGACAAAGAGGCTCAATTTACAGCTAGCTTCTGGAGATCATTCCAAAAGAGATTGGGAACACAAGTAAATCTTAGTACAGCATTTCACCCTCAGACTAATGGACAGGCTGAGCGTACCATTCAGATGCTAGAAGATATGTTATGGGCCTGTATTATTGAATTCAAAGGTAGCTGGGATAATTATTTGCCACTTATTGAGTTTGCTTATAATAATAGCTACCATTCTACTATCCAAATGGCCCCATATAAGGCTTTGTATGGCAGGAAATGTAGGTCACCTATTGGTTGGTTTGAGGTTGGTGAGACTAAACTAATAGGCCCAGATATGATTCAACAAGTTGTGGATAAAGTGAAGCTCATTCAGGAGAGATTATTAGCAGCCCAGAGTTGATAGAAATCATATGCAGATAATCGATATCGACCTTTAGAGTTTCAGGTTGATGATTGGGTATTCTTGAAGGTGTCATCCATGAAGGGGGTAATGAGATTCGGCAAGAAAGGGAAGCTTAGCCCTCGATACATTGGCCCTTATCAGGTTATTCATAGAATAGGCAAGGTTGCCTATAAGTTGGACCTACCATCTGATTTGCAAGTAGTGTACCCTGTCTTTCACGTATCGATGTTTTGCAAATATATTGGTGATCCTTCTAAAGTATTCCCTATGGGTGATATCTAGGTGACAGAGGAGCTGTCTTACGAGGAAAACCCTATAGCTATACTTGATCGCCAAGTCAGAAGGTTACGCACTAAGGATGTGGCTTCCGTCAAAGTATTGTGGCAAAATAAAAATAGAGAAGAGATGACCTGGGAAGCCGATGAAGAAATGAAGGATAAGTATCCTCACTTGTTCTCTACTCCTACAGGTAATCTAAACCTCTAGATTAATTATATTGATTGATAGATGAAACTATATGTGGTTGCATAAATACTATATGAGGCGGGTTTAACATTCGAGGACGAATGTTCTAAAAGAGGGAAGAATGTTACATTCCATATTTTTGCATCTTGAACTATTCGTGAGCTAATAGATATAAACTCAAGGACTTTTAATTTTAAATTTTAAAATGGCATGATTTGTTGTAAATGACAATTTATATGGATAATTTATGTGAAGTAAAAGACATCTCAAGAAGGACCCTTGAGCCAAATCAAAATAGAAGCCATCAAATATATTTTTTTTCTTAAAGTCACATTTTCGGGTAAGCTAACTTCGGGAGGCCATAACCCCTTTATAATTTAGTAATTTGAGAAAATAGTCAAAATGAAAGTTGTATACAATTGAAATATCTTTCCAACCATACGTCGTGATTCTGGAGATGACATCGTAATAAGGATATATGTATGTTTTAAGATAAAGGGGTCAAGCTGAATAGTAGATTCGGCCCAACCCAATTCCAACTCAGGTTAGGCCCAATAACCACATCATTAAGGGATGTTTTAATCTTACTTCTTCATTTTCAAACAAGGAAATATCCATAAATTTCCAGAGAGAGAGAGGGGAAGATCTTAGAGAGAAATACCAAATCCCACCAAAATTCGAGTCCCGAAATCCAAAGCTCATGAAGAGAAAATTGTTGTACGTCGCATTGGCTTCAATTTGAGCTAAATATCAGCCAATAAGGAGAATATTTAATGTGGCTGTTGCAAACTTGAGATAATATTAAAGTCCATTTTTTATTGTTAACAAGTTTATTTAGAGTTTTAACGGATTAGAACAGAGAAAATAGCATTATAAACTTGTTTGGTGATTTATTGAGATTTATGGGTTAAGGAGTTGTTTTAGGTAGATTAAATGTATGGAATTAACTTAGTGATGATTTATAATAATGGTTGATATTTTTTTGATATTGTTGATGAGTTGTTGTTCTTGAATTTGGAGGAATAAGGTGTGTGGAGATTGTAAGTGTTCAAATTCGTTTTTGGAATTGCGTAGCTTGTAGTAATTATTGAATATCGCATTGTGTAGACCTTTGATTTTAGAAAATAAATATGTTTTGGAAAGATAATACACGTACCTACAACTCTTATATTTATGTTGGAGCCTATATTTGCTATAATTATGTTGAAAAAAGAGGATGAATTATAAGACAAGTTATGTCCAGATTCTTGATTGAAAAATCCATCATGTATAGCTGTTAGTGTTTTGATGATATCATTTTCTACAAACAGAGTTTTGAATTGATTTCTTTTAGGTTGAAACCTTAAGACAACTCTAAAAGTTTTATGAGGTCATCAAGTCCAGTTTTGCCGTTTTCAATTTCAAAATTTGGATACAACTTGAGGTACTCGATTTTCCAAACTTACTGTTTTGGGTAATATAATTCAGGTGGCAACATTCTAGGTTTATTGTCAATAATAAATCTTGTTTTATGTCAATATTTTGGATTTTTGATATTACTTGATTATTATATGGCTGATTTGAAAGTGGGAAAAGTGAGCGGTATAGGGGGGGGTGTTGTCCAAATTATTTTAGAAATAACCTACTAACGGTAGAGTACGTTTTATTCCTGTCCATAGCTTAACCATAGTGCTTAACGTTTAAATATAGGTTGAGAAAATATTGGGCAACATATTCATATAAACGCTAAAGGTATGTAAAGCTAATCTTTCTTTCTTTTGGCATGATCTTATGAAACAAATGGACGACGTATGTATAAAATTCCAACGAAGCTCTTATTCTTAGATATACTAGGATGACGAATGTTCTTAATTTTTAGAATTTATATCATTATGTCTTGACTCATATGTATGATTCCAGCCATCCAAGTTGGTATAAGTTGTATTTTAGTATAAATCATACTTCTGTATAATTCATATTTGGAATAATTTATAATGTCAATCGGAGGTTACTTGAAATGAATATTGTCTTGATTTTCAAATGATCGTTCATTTTAATTATTCTATTGAGTCGCAAATGATGATTTAAATGCATATGGTTACTCACTACTCTACTCGTGCATGCTTTAATGTATCTTTCACTAAGTCCCAGGCCGGGTATGTATTCGTGCACAGTTTCATTGCATAATTCACCGAGTCCCTTACTAGAGGGTCGGGTATGGTATATATGTATATGATGACATGACATGAGGACATGATGACATGATTATGGCACCAAGCCAATGATGGACTGAATATGATATGTATGTATACGACAGATTCACCGAGTCCCTAAAGGGCCAGATATAATATATGATATAAGCATGAAGGACTTTATTTCATAAGGCACAGGTACAGTGACTTCTTGAGTATCATACTTGTCTCGTGAAACCTCTACTTTAGCTATGATTTTTCTTACTGTATTTTATGCTTATATACTCAGTACATATGTCGTACTGACCCCCTTTCTTCGAGGGGCTTCATTTCATGCACACAGGTACAGATACTCATTTTGGAGAGCCGTCAGCTTAGGATTCTACTCAGCGGGTTTGAAGTGCTTCATTGTCTCGGAGCCTAAACTTTTGGTACTAATCCTTATAATGTATATATTTGTGTATTTAAGGGTACGGCGGGGCCATATCCTATCATATGTTATTGTTAATCCTTTTAGAGGTCTGTAGACATATGAATAGGTGGTATATAGATGTTGTCCGGTGTACTAGTATGGCTTATGTTTTGGGACATTTACATTCGGAGTGGAAGCCTTGTCAGCTTATGTATTATGTTATCTTATTTTTGACAATTAAGACTCCCCAAGAGATAGGTGATTTTGGTATATATATTGTGACAGTTTGAGATGATGTGTTGCTCGTATAAATCATATATCATGTTTAATTACCGATTGACTATAGATAATAGGTGTGTATACGAGTGTCCAATTCGGACACTAGTCATGGCCCATAGGGTTAGGTCATGACATAGAATCAGCATGAGCATCTTGATCCTAATCCAAAAGAAATTGCAAATAATGAGGGAAATGTGAATCAAGAATCCACATCCAATACTTACTTAGTAACAGATGAAGTTTCCATAGCTACAACCATAATTCCCACGGAAACAAAGGATGAAAACTTACCAGGAAAATATGATACTATAATCAATAACCAAACTCTTCACGA
The DNA here is from genome assembly GCF_947179165.1 of Solanum dulcamara. NCBI lineage: Eukaryota > Viridiplantae > Streptophyta > Magnoliopsida > Solanales > Solanaceae > Solanum > Solanum dulcamara. Next base: position 47,815,426 of record NC_077237.1, on the reverse strand, counting down.
AATAGGTACTCACAAGATGACTGACAAAGAAATGCAGAGAGCTCAAACAGATCATAAACTAAAAGAGGATGAAGGGGAATATACAACGAGGGCTTTCAATAAAGTAGCTAGGGAAGCAAATATTTAAATAAGGGCACTCAGTAAGAGGGTGAAAAAGCAAAAACATAGTGAACTCCCTCAAATTAGAAGAAATGATCCAAAAAGAACAGCTTCCAAAGGTAAATAATGATCAAAACATTAATATGGAATATAAGTGTCACGACCAAACCCCGTAGGCCGTGACTGGGGTCCGACCTAGACTCTCTTATGCGTATATATCGGCTATACATAAGTTGAACCGTGTGTGATGTGATACTATATACCAAAAGCCTCAATAGTTTAAAAGTTTTCATGTACATATAGCCTCTTTCATTCGTATCATATCATGAAAGAGAACGCGAGATGATGAGGATGCCATAACATAAAAATAGTTACAACATGCCGTATAGGCACTGTCGAAACAAACTTGTAACAATAATATATGGCAGGACAGGGCTCCTGCCGTACCCCTGGACAATTAAGTACATACATATTACATGACTAGTATCAAAAGTTTAGCTCAGGAACAGTGGAGCGCTCCCAATATCGCTGAGTGGAAACCATAAGCTGGCAGATCTCCAACATGAACATCTGTACCTGCGGGCATAAAACGCAGCCCCCTAAAGAATGGAGGGTCAGTACGATATATATATTGAGTATATAAAGCATAACAATACATAACTGAGCTAACAACTGAAGTAGAGATGGAGGAACAAATACAACAGTTAACGAATTTCTCTACCTGAATCTTATAACATGAGTGCATGTATATCTTCCTTACATACCATACCTGGCCCGCTATGGGACTTGGTGCTACAAGTGTGTCACTATATTTCCCCATGCATTCCTATAGACTATATCCAGCCCTTCAGTGAGGGACTCAGTGAAGCTATCATTTCATCATGTATCATGCCCGGCCCTTCATGGGATGTGGTGAATAATCATTTCATCATATATCATGCCTGGCCCTTTATGGGACGCGGTGAATAATCATTTTATCATATATCATGCCCAGCCCTTCAGGGGATGCAGTGAATAATCATTTTATTATATATCATGCCCGGCCCTTCATGGGATGCAGTGAATCAGCATTTTATCATTTATCATACCCGGCCCTTCATGGGATGTGGTGAATTTATCATGCCCGGCCCTCCATGGGATGCGGTGAGTTTATCCTACCCGGCCCTTCATGGGACACTGTGAGTGATGTATTAACAGCCTGCATGAGTAGAGTAACAAAGAACCATATACAATTAGCTCATCATCTGAGACTCAGTATAACAATCATCATGGACTATCATTTGAGGATCAAAATGATTATCATCTCAAGTATCCTCTAAATGCCATTAGGGGCCATATCGACTGAGTCACAAGAGTCCTAGACTTTTATTATGGTAATACCAAATGGCTTATGCAATCAGAGACACTTGTCATTATAGAGTTCTTAGGCATGGGAGCTCATACATTTAATTAGTATTGATCATATAAGGACTCAAGGGTAGCAGTTCAACTACTTCAAGAACTTTGATATTAAGAAATGAATAGGAGTTATAGTTCATGCTTCCCATGCATCCGGTTACTATTTCTTGTATAGAAGGCTCGAGGGTTATAGCTCAGCTAGCTTAAGAGCCTTAGTATTTATAAGTGAACACGAGTCAATAGGCTCTACATATATTACCTTTTATCCTATAGAAGCCTTAAAAAGGCAATAGCTCAACTATTACAGGAGTTCTACCATTACGAAGTGGATAAAAATTATGAACTATACTCGAAGCTTTACGAATGGAATTATCCCCAAGTTCCATATACAAACCATTCATAACTTATATCTAAGACATGCCAAAATAAAGAAGAATAGCTTTACATACTTATGTCAAAAACATCCCAAGAGAGAGCTTCACATACCTCTTCCGAACCTCCCTTAATCACGTCCACGTCGTCATCCTCCAAACCTATTTAACATGGAAGCAATAAAAGTATCAAAAACGTTAGGATTTTAAGCACCTTAGGTTACACATGAGTATTTATAGAACTCATCCCCTCGCTCGCCTTCTCGACTAGTTCCTTAACTAGTGAAGGCGTTAATGGAAATCAGACACCACCTCCCCTATAATGTGCCCTATCCGGATTCCAAATCATGTCCCTAATACCTACAGAAAACCAAAAACATAACCATCATCTCATATATATATAAAACATGGCAACATTATACATTACAACCTCCGAACGACTTGCTCGAAATTATGATATCCAAGATAGGGTTTCTAGTTTCTATTTTGCGAAACCTTTAACCGTACGAAGCAGGGGGGATCATGTGGCTATAACCAGAATATCCCCCACCTATTTTAGGAAACATTTAGTCCCTTCAACACACAAAACCCAACCATCGGCAGCCTCCACACACACAACGCCTCATTTCGACTACAATTTAACTACAACGACTTCAATTCCGATTGTTTCTATCGCCGAGCATTCCCACGACCTTTGTTATCCTTACAGAAGTATACAAGGTATATAATACACTAAATAACAACCCCATACACTTCAAATTATAAGGGAGAACTTACCTTTGCTAAAATTGGCCAAACCCCGCCAAAATTGCGCCTCGGACCTTCTTTAGTCGCGCTGAAATTGCGTGGACTGCTTGTTGTCCGTTTTGGCTGCACCAAGCCATGATTTTATACTTCTAATACCTAAATATCATCGTGGTATATGCTAGATAATTAATTTATGGAGCAAAATTGGGACTTACATTATTTTCTCCCTTTGGTCGCCCTCTTTTTCTCACTTAGACTAGGGTTTGGTCTTCACTTTGTTGCTGCTGATTTTAGGTATAAGGTGAAGTTAAATTAATAATATACCTACATATATGTGGTACCAAGAGGTGACACATGTCATCCCCTAAGGGGAACACGTGTCCAACCCCTATTGGGCCACCGTATCCATGCATTGAAGGAGAGGCTGCCATATGGCAGTGGGGCCCACCCCCTCCCCCCAAGCAGGTGGGTCACCTGCTTGCTTGAGGTGCTGCCATGTGTCACTCCCTCATTGGCTTCCACGTGTCTTTTTTTCCCTTCCTCGTGGGTTTGTAATCTCATCATATTTTAAGAGCCTATGTAATCCAAGTTATGTAAGTTTGGTATGTCCTCAAGTAGCTCAAGTATGTATGACTTCTAAGTTAGTAGCTTACGTAGGTACATCAAGTCCTATAACTCATTAATTAGCCTCCAATTCCTTCCGAATTCTTATGACTCTATTTCCAACCTTCCCTACTATCGGGTATCACATTCTCCCTTCCTTAGAGTCATTTGATAGTGTCGTAGCTTATCCGTCTCACATGATAATGTCTAAGGAACTTACGAAGATATTCCGAGCTCGAGAGTGTGGGGTGTAACATCCTTCACCCCTTTAGAACATTCATCCCCGAATGTTGAATAAAACTTCCCTTAAGACTTTATACAAACTGTAGGGAGATTCCTTTCTATTGCGATAAAATACATTTTCATCCAAGTAATTAATATACGAGTTCTAGGAGTGGGGGTTACTTGTAGACATCAGAAATAGGTACGGATACCTGTGTTTCATATCCTTTTCAGCTTCCTAGGTCATTTCTTCACGATTCTCATTCCGCCACAGCACCTTAGCAGAAGCTACGTCCTTAGTTCACAACCTTTTAATCTGCCGATCCAAGATGGCGATAGGTTTCCCCTCGTAGGATAACTTTCCTTTCATGTGGACCTCACCCACAAAGAATATTCTGGGAGGGTCTCTTATATATTCATGGAGCATTGATTTGTGAAAACTGAATGTATTGTTTTAAATCGGACTGTAGGTCTAGCTCATAGGCAGCTTTATCTATTCTACGAATGATCATTATATCCCCTTCTTGCCGACTCTAGGATGCTAATTGATAGCTTGTACCTCAATAAGCTTTACTTCATCAATAATTTGTTGGATCCCCTCTGGGCCTATTCATTAATCGAAGGGCAAAATGTCATACTAAGATTAACCTGTGTTCCAAATCCCTACCTGAATGATCTCCAGCGGTTAGATGTAAATTGAATTTCCTTGTATGAGATAATAGATGTGGGAACCCCGTGAAATCTTATTATTTCCTTCCTATGTCATATCGCATAGCCCTTCGCTGAATATACCTACCTAACTGGAAGATAATGGGTTGATTCTGTCAACTTATCTATCAAAACCCATATGAACTTATACTTCTGTAGAGTGCGAGGTCAGCCTGTACTATAACCTACATTAATTGCTTTCCATTTCCGAGTCGGGATTCCCATCCCCCGTAATAGGCTATCAAGCCTCTGATGCTCCACTTCGTTTAAGCTATTATACAACTCCTCTTAATCCAACTTGTAACAATTTAGGTACGCTATCCTGCGTTTTCACTCAGATCTTCTTTCCAGTTTTATTACCATACATTATATTGTAACTCTTAGCATCGCTATACTAGTGGCTACCTTCTTCAGTCAAGGTCAGGGCTCCGCTATAGCTTTTGTCCTTAATATTGATTATATCTAAATAGTTCTGCCTCGAACCATCTTACACTTTTCTTTAATAGATTCTACATATGGCAATCACATTACTGTTACTGATTTCTTTTTATCGAGTAATCACTTGATCCTAGTCTTAGTATGCCAATGCTCGTAGTATGTACAATTTTTTTTGTGCCATTTGCACGAGGTGCGTTCCAATTTAGTCATAATCTTTTCTTCTCTTGACTTACTCTATCCTATATGTGTCATTGTACTAACACGCATTTACAATCTCTTTTTTTCATACTTGTTTCATTTCCTTTTTCAGTTCCCAGGGGGTCACCTATCCCAGTGCTACTCTCACTCAAGCACGCTTAACTTCAAAGTTTTGATGGAATCTGGTGCATTAGTGCGGGTATGATTGCATCATTCCCTTATCGGGTCTCATTTAAAGTTTAAGCGTTCCTATTTACATACGATAGCGTCAGTTGATTTTCTCCTACGCTTGTACTTCTCTTTTCCACTTCCCCCCTTTTAGGGTGTACACATGTCATCCTTCGTTTATTTTCATCTATTCACACGCGAATGATTCTACTCCAACATATTTAACGTGCTACACCATATCTACATTTTCTGTTAAATCATCCATACGTTAGGTTGCCTTTATAGGAAACCCTAGCACAACCATAGGGTGCTTTAGTATTCACAATATATCATATAAAAACTCATCTAATGGTTGATACTCGAGTAAATGTCCGTAATGTAGCAGTGTATTTAAAGCCACATTCCATTCATCCCAATCAATAATTAGCTCGTGCTCATGATTGATTCAAATTCTCCACTCGGGAGTACTTATACTTTGATGATTTGTGTTTCAAACTCCATCATTATACTATCCTTATTCCAGTGGATACCACTTATTCTTCTAATAACCTTGAAATGCAGCAGTTGTTGAGCAAATTGACATTCCTTCTCCTTGTAGTATCTCACTAATCATCAAGGTGGAGTCACGTATACACAATACTTATTTATGCCTCCTGAACTTTCCTCTTTGTCCTATGCTTAAGGCTCACTTCTAATCCTGCATAAAACCATATCAACTTCATTGTAGTAGTGGCCTTGTCTTATCACCTTTTCATCATCCTATACCTTCTGATGGAGATTGTTCAAGAGTCTAGATAGGACTTCAGCACCAAGAATGAATAAGGCTGGGGAAAGAGAGTCCCCTTGTTTAAGGCCTCTTATGGAGTGAAAGTGTCATAACCCAACCCCGTGGGCCGCGACTGAGGTCCGACCTGGACCCTCGTTTACGTAACTGTCGACTATAGTCAAATTGGACTATGTATAACGTGATACTGCTCACAAAAACCTCAATGGGTTAAAACTTTTTCATGTTCATACAGCCTCCTAGATATAGGAACCAAACACATGAACTCAGTGGGTGATAAAATATTCATACACGTGTGGCCTCTTTCATTTGCATCATGTCATGAAAGGGAAAGCCAACCGATAAGACTGCCACAACATAATAGTTTTTACAATATATCGCATAGGCATAATCGAAATAAACTCCTAAACAACCCACACACATATGTCTACAGACCTCTAAGAATAGGAACGACAACATATGGCAGGACAGGGCCCCCACCGTACCCTTAACCAATATGTACAAATGTACAACAAAATGCTAGTACCAAAATAGGGCTCTGGACAAGGAGCACTGCCAACCAACAGGGTGGATGTCCTAGGCGAGCGGATCAGCAAATCGAGCGTCTGTACCTGCGAGCATGAAACGCAGCCCCACGAAGAAAGGGGGGTCAGTACAAAAAATGTACCAAGTATATAAAGCATGGACTGTAATAAGTAAAGTCGTTACCAGAGCAGAATATGCAAAAATGAGTAAAATATCCAGAATATCAAAATGCTTTTCATAATCATCGATAATGTATGCAGAAAAACATATGCCACATCCGGCCCCATTAAGGGACTCGGTGAACAAATACAAAACGTGGTCGCCGCCCCTTCACTGGCGCCACAGCACATCATAACACCAGAGTAGGGAATATCTCCGTAACAGATCATATCATATCAGATGGTCATATCAGATCATATCATACCATATCTGTACATGGCACATCATAACTCCACAAAACCTATGTACAGGTCGTACCTGCCCCCTCACGTCGGGGCACGGCGAATAATGTAGAGAAGTACGCACGATAAAAAAACCTGGCCCGGGCTCGGTGAAGGAAACATTGAGGCATCCATGAGTGGAGTAGTGAGAAACTATATGCAATTTAAATCATATTTGAGACTCGACGGAATAATCAAAATGAGCTTTCCTTCAAAATCGAGACAAAAGTCATATCAAGTACCTTTTGAAAGTCACTATGGACTATATCAAAATAGAACTTCTGGTAATCATATATATGTATCAAGGCATAACAAAATATCTTTTGGAAGTCAAAAAATTGGCCATCCTAGTGGCTTTAAGAATAGGACTTCTTGGGAATCATATGGAAATCATATACTTGTTTCGTAAAAACCATACCAAAAAGGGAGATTAGCGTTATATACTTATGTAAAATTATGCTAAGAGAAGGAATAAGATTTACATACTTATGCCAAAGAAATACTAAAATAAAGTATAAGCCTTACATACGTATACCAAAACATGCCAAAAGAAGGAAACGTTAGCTTTACATACCTGTTACGGGTTACTTCTTATCCCGTTTGTCTCGTCGTCCTTTAAACCTAAGTAACATGGAAGCAATACAAGTATCAACAACCTTATTCTTTTCAGCACCTTAGGTTACACACGAATATTTATAGAACTCATCTCCTTGCTTGCCTTCTCGACTAGTTCCTTAGTTAGTTAAAGAGTTAAAGAAAATCGGGCAGCATCTCCCCTATAAGGTGCCCTATTCGAATTTCCAATTATACTCCTAATAGATACAGCCAACCAAAAACAATAACCTTCAGCATATATATATAAAATTCCCATCAATCTTATACCACATAAACTCCAAACGACTCGCTCGAAACCACGATACCAAAATAAGGTTTCTAGTCTCCGTTTTGCAAAACCTTTAACCGTACGAAGCGGAGGACCATGTGGATGCAACCAGAATCTCCCACACCTCTTTTAGAATACCTTTAGTAACTGAAACACACCATCACACACCTGCAACAGCCCCCACACGCACAACGCCTCATTTTGACTACAATTTAACTATAGCGATTCCAATTTGGTTTATTTCGTACATCAAGCATATTTATCATATTTTCACATTTCCATCCACTTAAACAACATATAATACCCTCTATAACAACACCATAAACTCCAATTTAAAAGGAAAGGCCTTACCTTACGTTAAACTTGTCAAACTCGCCAAAACTATCCAAAACGTGAAATCTGGACAGCCCACTGTCTTATATTGTCGCTTAGTTTCGGAGGGGTAATTGAGGGAATCAGGATTTGTGGCCTCAATGAAAGTTATAGACATGTGTATCAAGGTCGTAAAAAATTTCGAATTACCCATACAAAAATTTTGTACGAAAATATATGACCAAAATACTCACAGCTGTCCGTGTAGGATTTCCAAAACAAAATTTGGGCAGTACCTCCTCTACACTTCATCACCCTTTTTCGCAAAGCTAAATTCAAAACTGGATTTACAAGTATAAATAAAAGTGATATACCTATGAAATACCTTTCCAAAACATATTGAATCACCTGAAACTAAGCTATACACAAGAAGTTATACCAATATTACTAACAACTGTCCCCTCCAAAAACGGGTCTGTTCCCTAGCATTTTCTCTTTACGTTTCTCTTAGTTTTCCAAGTGAAGAACTGAAAATATAGTTCCGTAGGCATCGTAATATACATATATACACCTCCACGTAATTGAGGAACACCGTAGATAATTAATTCACGGAAGAAAAGTGAAGAACTTACCTTAATTTCCTCCAATATGTGGCTGCTGTTGTGAGCTCTCTTTCTCTCACGTTTCTCTCTATAATTTGGCTGATTTTTGGACTCCAAATGACTTAAGAGTCATTAACATACATATATAGGGTCCCTTAGGAAGTGCCATATGTCAGCCCCTAAGGGTGACACGTGTCAAGCCCTTATTGGGCCACGAATCCATACCTAGCCTCCAAGGCTACCATGTGGCGGTGTGGGACCCACCTCAAGTAGGTGTGTCATATACTTGATCCAAGTAGGTGCATCACCTACTTAGTCAAAGTAGGTACATCACCTGCTTGCTTCCGAGTAGGTGCTATGCCTCATTCCGCCTCTCCCGTGGGTTCGTAATCTCGTCTTACTTTAGGAGCCCATGTAATCCTTGCTACGTAAGCTCAACATGTACTTCAGTGGCTTAGTTATGTAATTCGTCCAAGTTGGTAGCTTACGTAAGTAAGTCGAGTCCTACGACTCATTTCTCGGCCTCCAATTTGCTTCAAATCCTTATAGACCTATTTCCAACCTTCACTCTCAAGGGGCGTCACATCGTCCCTTCCTTAGAGATATTTAATCATGTTATAGATAATCTGGGTCACGGGACATCTTTCAAGAAGCTTAAGAAGACATTCTGAAGCATAAAGGTACCGGGTATAACAGAAAGAAGCTATGCCTTGAGCCATTAATGATGATGGAGTACCAATTATGTGACATAAGTCTCCATACCATGTCAATGAACTCTTCCCCAAAGCCCATTCTCCTCAAGACCAAGCATATATAGGACCAAGAGACTCTATCATATTCCTTAGCCATGTCTAGTTTGATAACAAAATTACCTCCCATATTAGGCTTCTTGATTTGGTGGATGATCTCTTGGGCAAGCATTATATTCTTTGAGATGCTCCTGTTCTTAACAAAAACAGATTGGTTAAGAGATATGAGACTGGGTAGAATGGGAGCTAATCTGTGAAGCACATACATACTAGGTACTGTTGTTGTGCCTCAATTATTACAGTGTTTGTTGGAAGTTTGATTACTGCACCTAAATGCAAGGTAGAAAATAAAATTTGGTTGAAAAAATTGTTATGTTTTAGTTGTTTCCCTTTTTTAGTTTGTTTAAAAGTCTATTAGCTATTTTTAAGATTTGTTCCTTATCTTCAGCAAGCAGTAATTTCAGTTAGCATATGTTTAGGAGTAGTTTGTTGCATCTTTAGTTAAAGTGCGATGTATATATCTTTAAAGATCAATAAAATATCTCTCTTTCTCTTTTTCTTCTTCAATGAGAATTTGCTCTCCTCTGTTAACAACAACAGTTACACTACCAATCTAGTTGAAGATCAGATTTAGCGATTTTCAAACTACAAAAGAGTACCTGGCCTTTGACTCTTGAGCTCACTGTTTGCAGTTCGGACCAGCAAGACCTTCGTATCCTTGAGCTCTTCCTCTATATTATATTTATTTCTAGCTTAAGAATAAAGTCTTGGATTCAGCGATCGAGGAGCTTCCAGTGAAAAATGAGAAGGAGGTGTCTAACAAGTCTTGAAATTAATAAAGGTGACACTTTGACTAGCCAAAGTCAAAGCTTCTACTAATTAGGGATTAAGGTAAGTAAGGAGTAAATGTATATTTTCAAACTTTTAAAACTTTAATAAAATACAAAAATAACCCACCCCTTCTCCATTTCAAATTTATTTTCTCTTACTTCCTTGTACAAATATGAAACTCTTTGTCCCTCTCTCCCCTTAAAAAAACTGAAATTTCAACTTCTTCTTCATCTCTTCTTCATATCTATTTTGTTCTCTTCTTCTTAATAATCACGTCGTCATTCTCATCTTCATGCTGTTCTCATTGTTAGGGTTTCAAAAGTCTTCAAAGGTAAAGTTTTTTTTCTTTCTCTCATAGTTAGAGTTTCAATTTTTCTTGTGAAAATGATGATTTAGGTTAAAGAATATGAAAAGGTATATAGATTTCACAAATTTTGTTGTTCCATGCCCTAGTAAGTATGTTCTTGGGTTGTTTTTAAATATATTGTTTCTCTTTGATTTTTGTTGTTGTACTCTTCGTAAGTAAATATGTTGTTCTTGAAGTTGTTTTACTCTTTGAGAGAAAAAAATATGTTCTTGTAATTGATGTTGGTGGTTGGTTACTCAGATCTTGCTGTGAATAAATGAAGCAGTTGATAAAGTACATACAACAACTCCTGAAGTAATTACAACAACTGCTGAAATTTTTGAAAGAGTTTAGTGAATCAGTTGTTGAAGTTTCTATAGCAGCAGTTCTGTAGAAACTTTAGAAATCTTTTCACTAACCTGTAGTAAATTAAAGATGAAGAAGAACATGAATTTCTTGAGTTGTTCATTTAGTGATGCATTCTTGAATATGTTATTGGTGATTGTTGTTGCACTAATTCTGAGAAAAAAATTCTCTCATGTAGTTGGTGTTAATGTTTGGTTGGTATTTTGATATTGGGCTTGAAAAATATGCATCTGTTGTAACAACCTCATAACTTGATTTGAATAGATGAAGCAGTTGCTGAAGTTGTTATAGCAGGTCTGCTTAATTGCTAAATTAGTTGTAGTAGCTGCTGAACTATATATAACAACTACTTAAGTCTATGACACACCTGTTTAAGTATTTTATAGTAATTTCAGAATTTGCTGCAACAGTTGCTTAATCAACTTCAGAAATTAATTCATTTTTTTATTTTAAATGATTGATTAAACTAACAGATTATTTCTATTTATCTCAGGTGTGCAGATTAAATGTCTTGAACTAAAAGAAAAAATTGTAGAGCTGATGTTCCTACTAGAAGTTTAAAAAGAAAGCAAAGTAGTACACAAAAAGAGGTTGAACAACAACAAAATAAAGACATTGATGAAACACAATTGACTAATCTTGCTGATATTACCGTTACTGATGGTAAGGTAGTGTCAAGACCTAGGTAGCTGGATCAGAATTTGGAGCAGCCTAGAGAAGAAAAGAAGAAGAATCTGGAAAAAAAAATCTTCCAAGGATGTACATGTTTCTGATGCTGCTGATAATTCTAAAAAAGTGAAGATAATAGTGAGGAAAACGAAGATAAGGATGATGCACATGATTCTGATGTTACTGATAATTCAGAAAAAAAATGAAGATAATAGTGAGACTTCAGAAGATGAGGATGAGAAGGAGGAGGATAGAGAGAATGAAATTAGATCAAAAAGACTTCATGAAACCTGTACCAGAGTCTCCACCAGCCAGTCCTTCTGTTTCTAGTCCTTCAGCTGCTAATCCTTCAATTGACAATCCTTTAGTTTCCAGTCCTTCAGTCAAGCCTATCAATTATCTATCTTATATCTTTGAGACACATATGGATACCCATCTAGATATAATAGGTGATCTTGTGGTTGGATCAGAATTGGGAAAACCATTTAATGATTTCAAAAAAATACTACAGAATTAAAATTTGGAAAAATTCTTTAGGTCTACAGTGTTTGGAAAATATCGAGATCTAGATGAAAGTGTGAATGCTTGATTTCAAATTAAGTTGGTATTTCAACTTCTTCAGCTCTGGATTAAAAGTAAGACAAAAGATAAGTTTTGGATAAATTATTGTGGCATGCCTGTTTGCTTTGGCATGAAAGATTTTACCATTTTAACTGATTTGAACTGCCATCTATCAACACTATGCCGCCAAGTCAACCAAGGTAAAAAAGATATAAAGAAATTGTTGATGAGATGAGAAAGAAGCATTGCAAATGGAATGAGTTGCTTGAATTTTTGAACTCTCAGAAAATCAAAAAGAAGTGTGAAAAAGTAGTGTGTTTAATTTTTTTTGTACATTGTATTCTCTATGATAAAGATCGGAATACAAATGCTCGTGTTTCTTGGTTTAAACTATCAGCTGACCGGGAAGCATTTTGTGCCTATCTATAGGGTCGAGAAATCTATACTCTCACATTAGATTATCTAATGAAGGCTGCGAATTCATCTGCTAAAACCAACAATCTTTGTGGCTTTTTGTGGGCTTTTATAGAAAGAAAATTAGTGTTTTTATTATTATTAATATGTCTATATTTTATTTATTATTTTTTGATCATTTATGATATTATTTTATTTAGTCTTAGGCATTTGAAGTCATTTCTTACCTTCGAAAGCAATTTAAAGAGTTTGATTAAAAAGTTTCATCTCTAAGGATCCTTAGATGGATGACAGCGAGCAATAACGGTAAAATTAAGACTCATGAATTATTTAATTCTTCAAAAGACTCGGTAAACCTCATTTTATTAAAACAACTACTGAAACATATGCAGCAACTACTGCAAATTGATTTCTGAAATATAATATAGCTGTAGTTTCTTGTGGCAGTTGTTATACTTTTTTCAGCAGTTGCTGCATACTTTTCAGTAATGGCAGTTGCTATATTTATAGTTGTTGCACCCATAACTTAAAAGATCAACAAGGAAAGAAAGAAGAAATACAACTGCTGCTATAATATGTTTTCAGAAGTCAATTATTGATTGTATTTTGTTGGTATAATTTTATTTAATTATTTTCATACTTTATTACATTTATTAAAATAATTGATTCTAATGTAGATTGTGTACCCGTGGATACTTCCTACTGAAAGTGAGAAGCAGATGGACTTTTTGAGTTGATTTGTACCTTTGAAAGTAGAGAAATAAGACCCAAAAATTAAACAATTAGTGAAAGATTTGATCAGAGTGACAACCATTAAAAGATTTTGTTGTGGTTGATAATGAATTCAATGCCTCAAAAGTTATTGATGATGTTCTAACAGATGTTGCGGAGGTTGGTGGTATTAATGCTGGTGCCGGTGGAAGAGGAGGATCATCTCCAATTATGAATATTGATTTTGGTGATCTTGGTGGTAGCAATGAAAGAGAAGGATCTTCTCCAATTATTGGTACTGATTTTGGTGATCGTGATATTGGCGGAGGAGATATTCAAACTCCATTTAAATAGGTAAATCTTTTACTATTGATGTAGATACCGCTAAAGTACCTTGTTCTTGAGATATTCAAACTCCATTCAAAATAGGTAAATCTTTTACTATTGATGCAGGTACCTCTAAAGTGCCTTGTTCTTCTTGCGAATGTTTAAAGTACACTAAGAGGAATGAAATAGTGCTTAAAAAGCTAGACTCTTTAGAACAAGCCATCAATACCATGATGTCTAAGAGAGGTATCATTTCATCATCAAAGATTTCGTTGCCATATACTCTAGTTCGACTACAAAAAAGAAAAAGAGAATTTTCAAAAGTATTGAAAAGTGCCAAGAAAAAAGTGGAGACTACAAAGGAGTAACAATCTTTAGATGATGCACTGGAGATGGGGTTGATGGTAATCTAGAGAAGAATTTTGTATCGTAGTTGAATCAAAAATAATATATTTTAATTATATTTTGTTATTAGTTTACCGAATATTTGAATTAGTTGGAATTATTAAATATTAGTTTTTGTATTGAATATTAGAATCTGTTTCATGTTACAATGGTGTTTTTTATTTTTCAATTATTAAATTATGTTGTGGCAGCTGTTCAATTATAGCAATTGCTAAAAATATTCTGCCAATTATTGTAATATACACCAGCAAGTTAGGTTCTTGCCAAGATTGTTCTAGCAATTATTATGAAATACAATAGCAAATTATTTATTTACTTAATTTTATTTAATAGTTGTTGGAAAATACCTCAACAAGTTGCGTACTTGCCGAAATATTCTAACAATTGTTGTAAAATTTATTAGCAAGTGTGATGGATTCTAATACCTCAACAAGTTACATACTCGCCAAAATTTCTAATGATATATGGGGTTGTGTTAGTCCAATTTATTACTAAAAGTTAAATTTAGTAGAGATTTTAATTGAATATGTCGTACGATTCTTCTAGCAATTACTGTAAAATAGCAACAAAAAATTAGCTAATTGCTCAAAGTGTTATAGCAATTGTTGTAAAATATATCACCAAGTTATCTACTTGCTGGGACTTATCTAGTAACTGTTGAAATTGCTCATAGCAAGTTAGTGAGTTGTCGTGAATTATCTAGCAGTTGTTGAATGTTTCTATAACAAGTTAGTTAGTTGCTACAGTAAATTGAGTATTAGTTGTGTCACACCCCAAATATTTCTACACCAAGACCCAGACTATTCTTTATATGCATATAGGATCGAACTCGATGACTTCTAGTTGCATATATGAGTTAGGATCAATTCTTAATTACCTGAAGTGCATTAGATGTGTTTTAGGGTCATAAGAGATCTCTAACACCAAGCCAAGTCCAAAGAATTTCCATTGGCTAAGTTTTCGTATGAGTCCGGAATAGGGTCAACTTCAAATGCCCATATCTCCTATTATATAAGGAATTTGGTGTTCCATGACATATCAAATTAAAGGTTTTTGATTCTTCTTTCTAACGCCACCAAGTTGCCTCATTTCGAGTTTGGAGTAAAATTTTATAATCATTTTATGAAATACTACTGCTGCAGCAGGTTTGGGCTTGGCGCGGCGCGAGAAGAGCGCCTGAAACTAGCTACATATAACGACCCAACCCCATAGGTCGTGAATGGGGTCCGAGCTAGACCCCCATATACGTATCTATCAACTATAGTCATGTTTAATTGTATGTGATGTGATTACTATACACAAAAACCCCAAAAGGTCAAAACTTTTTCAGGTACATGTAGCCTCTTTCATTTATACCATATCATGAAAGGGCACGCAAGCCGACAAGGCTGTTATAACATAAAAACATTTACAACGTGACATACAGGCATAGCTGAAACAAACTTATAAACAACCCATATACACATGTCTACAAACCTCTAAGAGTTATGAACGGTAACATATGGTGGGACAGGGCCCCCGTCGTATCCCTCAATAAACAAATGCCGACATCAAATGACCAGCACCAAGAGCTAGGCTCCAAAACAATGGAGCCCTTCCAACATAGCTGAGCGGAAATCCTAAGTTAGAGGATCTCCAAAATAAACATCTGTACCTGCGGGCATAAAATGCAGCCCCTCGAAGAAAGGGGTCAATACAATACATGTACTAAGTATATAAAGCATAAAACCTCATAATTGAGACAACAACTAAAATAGGGATGCAGGACACAAGTATAACAGTTAATAAAGCACTATAACTGCATCATATAACATGAGGGCATGGGCATCATCCTCATATACCATACTCGGCCCGTTGGGGGACCCGGTGTTACAACTACATCATTCTATCCTCATAGGCATATATGTACTACTAGCGTTGTGGAATGTACAGCCCGATCCATATATAGTATAATGATGCCGAGGAATATACGGCCCAACCCATATAGTAAAATAATGTCGAGAAACGTACAGCCCAATCCATATAGTAAAACAATACCCAGGAATGTACAGCCCAATCCATGTATGCCTATCTATCATATCCGGCCCTTTAGTGAGGGACTCGGTGAAAGAGTAGTGTACATATCATACCGCACCCGACCCATTATGGGACTTGGTGCCATTATTACATAGTAAAATATGTCTAGGAACGTTCGGCCTGATCTGTAATTTAAAATAATACCAAGGAATGTACGACCCGATCCTTATATAATAAAATATGCCAAGGTACGTTAGGCCCGATCCCTATATATCATCATATCTATCCGGATCGGGACTCGGTGAATTATTATATTATCGCATCTCCATATCATCATATCATCACATGCGGCATTTCATCATCGCATGTAGCATAATACCATCCGCACATACCATGCCGGCCTGGGACCCGGTGAAAAAAGTAGTAAAGTTGTGCACAATAACGTTCCCGACCCCCTTATAGGACTCAGAGAAAGATGTGTTATAGTATGCATGAGTAGAGTAGTCAGAAACCATATGCAATTTAAATCATCATCTAAGACTCAATGAAACAGTCAAGTGAACCGTCACTTGAAGGCCAGAGTAGTAATCATCTCAGGCACCCTCTATATGTCGTTAGGAATCGTATCAACTAGAGTCTCAGGAATCGTAGATGTGTATCGAGACAAAGCTAAACAACTTATAGAATTAGAGACGTTTGTCGTCGTAGAGTCTTTAGGAATAAGAGCTTATACATTCAAATACTATTCATCATATAGGAGACTCGAGGGTAGTAGTTTAATTACTTTAACATTCAAAAGTGAACACGAGTCATGAGTTATACTCGGAACTTATAATTGGAACTACCTCTAACCCATATCATATACCATTTCATTTACATGTAAGACATTCCGAAGGGAAGAAAAGATAGGCTTTACATATACTACTGTTCATCATATAGGAGCCTTAAAAGGCAATAACTCAACTATTACAGGAGTTTTAACATCACAAAGTGAATAAAATCTATCAATCATACTTGGAGTTTCAGGAGTGGAATTATCCCCACATTTCATATACAAACTATTTATAACTTATACCTAAGACATGCCAAAAGAAAAGATGGATAGCTCTACATACCTGCTTATTGGTTAACTGTAATCCAGTTTGCCTCATTATCTCCTTAACCTATTAACATGAAATTATTACTAAGGTTAATAACCTTTCACTTTCCAATTTCCAAATCCACAACCAAGTACCCATAGGAATCATTTCCTTATCCATTTCCTTCGAGTAGTTTATTACTAGTTCCGAAGTTAGCGGAAGTCGGGAAGCATCTCCCTTATAACTTGCCCTATCCAAATTCTAACCTTAGAAGCCATATTACCAACAACA
Source organism: Solanum dulcamara (assembly GCF_947179165.1). NCBI lineage: Eukaryota > Viridiplantae > Streptophyta > Magnoliopsida > Solanales > Solanaceae > Solanum > Solanum dulcamara. The sequence goes on along the minus strand of NC_077237.1, from coordinate 47,798,163 downwards.
ATAAGAATATATACAACATTTAATTACTACAATACGACGCAACACAAGTTCCCAATGACTCGCCCAAAATCAGGATACCAAAATAAGGTTTTTATTCTTTATTTGGTAAAACCTTTAACCATACAAAACGGGGTGTCATGTGGCTGAAACCAGAAGAATATACAGTCATTTTTATTCATGTTCCATCCCTGAAACACTACAAAACAATGTCCAATACAACACCATAATAACAACGACTCTAGCCAAACTTAAATCCGTTAAAATTGCGTCAAATCAGCCCTACATGACCTGCAACATTCTTTAGTCATAACATGTATATTTTCATTTTTATAATTCATATTTATACCTTCATAACATGTCCAAACCCTTACCAAAATATGGAAGAAGAGAACCAAGCCATACCTTGCTAAAAATCAACTTCGAAAGCTCCTTAACATGCTGAAAGTTTGCGGGTTGTTCGCATCACTTCTTCACTGCCCCAAACAGTAATTTTATGCTATTAAACACCTTCATGTATCTTTGGTATATCTTAAATAATTAATTCATGGAACAAAAGTCGGAGGCTTACCTTAAATTAGAGCAACCTATGGCTGCCTTGCTCTTGTTCTCACGTTTTTCTCTCTTTTTCTCTAAGCAAAAGACTAAGGAAATGAATCCTTAGTCATCCTGACATGTATATATACACCCCTTTGGAGAGTGACACATGGCATCCCCTAAGGGTGACACGTGTCATCCCCCTAGGGCACCACCTAATCCATACGGCCACGCATATGCTACCATATGGCAGTGTGGGGGTCCACCCCAAGAAGGTGAGTCACCTACTTGGTCCAAGTAGGTGCGTTACCTACTTGTCACCTACTTGTCACCTACTTGCTTCATTTTCGTGAGTTCGTAATCTCGTCTTACTTTGAAAGCCGATGCATTATTTGCTAGTTAAGCTCGACGTGTGCTCCAATATCTTAAGTAGGTAAGATATCCAAGTTGGTAGCTTACGTGAGTAAGTCGAATCCTACGACTCATTACTTGGCCTCCAACTCCTTCTAGATTCTTATAACCCTACTTCTAGTCTTTCCTATTATGGGGTATCTCATTCTCCTTTCCTTAGAGTTACTTGATAGCATTGTAGCTAATCTGGGTCACGTGGAAACTTTTAAGAAGTTTAAGAAGGCTTTCCGAAGTACAAAAGTATGGGTCATAGCACTACAGTAGTTTGGGTGATGGCACAGAGCGCCACCATCGCGCTAGCAGGGTTTTGAGCCCATTTTCTAGATTTTAAGGGGTATTTTAGTCTTTTCTTGTTTTTAACCCAAAGTGAGGTCATTTTGCAGGCATATTTCACCTATCTAAGAGACCCCTAATTCTTCTACACTCATTCAGTCTCACTCACACTCTAAGAACAAAAACCCTAACCTCTCAAGTTCCTCTCAAACCTTCTCCCTCCATCTCCATGAAAGATTCTAGGGTTTCACTCCAAGAAGATCAATCCTCCATTTCTTTTCAAGTTTTTTATTCAACAGTTGACTCCTCAAGGTATGTGGTCTTCATCCATGGGTTCTTCCATCCATGGAGTCCAAATATTTTCTCAACTAAGTATATTAATTTTAAATGAACAAATCTTGTGGAATTTTACATGATGGTTCCAAATACATAGATTATGGTATATTTTAAGTTTATTTACTCCTATTGATATATATGTATGTTGACTCTTAATTTCAAGTGATGAGTTTTTATGGATTTTCATACTACGATTTCAAATGTATAGATTCTTGAATATTTGAAGTTTATTTCTCTATGTTGACTTATGGTGATTTTTATTTACATGAAATGGATGATTTATCAAGGTCCTTCTACGAAGGATTGAAAGTAGTTTTAAATTATATTGGTGGGTTATTTTAAGATGTCTAAAGGATAAATTCTTTCACTCTCATGCTTGCTAGCATTAATTTAAATGACTTGTAAGTTGATTTCTTTGAAACCACCTAGTTCCCTATAATAAAGTAAAGTTGAAATGAAGTTTTAATTCAATGAATGTCATGAAGTAAATATTTATGAAGGGGAATCTTTATGAAATGATTGATTGCTGAAAGGTCTTCTTAGCCAAAGTAAGGTTTCAATGTGAAAGGACAATTCTCACATTAAATCAAATGAACTGTTTAAGGTTATGATATGACATATATGACATTCCTATAGGCCGTCAATGCTTTTGAATATTTTTCCAAAAAGGAAGGTCCGATTAGCATGGTACCCGGAATACCATCACTGATTGTAGGCCTAATTTTTTTATAAATCAAGGTTAATTAGTAGAATGGTAAATAGGGCATGACAGTCATGATGATATTATAAACCAATGGTTTTAATAAGCTATTCCACTGATTGATGTTTTAAATGTTAAAGTTGCTATATTGATGTTCAAACGTTATTCCGTGGGATTTGATCTAGCACTGAATATAGCATGTAGATGGAGACTCGACCTAAGGGGTTCTTAAGTAAAGTCTCAAGTTGCATTAACTATGTACCACCATAGGAGCCCTTGTCGGCTAGGCCTTTGTAGCCACCAAATGTTAAATAATTGAATGTAATCTGAATGGAGTTCTACCCGGGAAGTACTCTCCCCATGCCAACTTAAGGGCTTATTGTAACATCCCTCAAAGCCCATAAAATACCTTAAGAATGCCTTGGAAATAGGTCTCTCATTTAACGCATTATCCTTAATTTTTTTGGAAAATCCGACTTCGAAATATCGATCAGGGGGTCAAAACCTGTGGGAAAGTGGTCTCGGTGGATTTTTAGGACCCGTAGATCGGAAAAAATATTTTCGAAGAATCCACAAAATAGTGTGGTCCACAACAGGACTGTGTCGCAGACCTGGGAGGGTCTTCTGGCCGAATTTAGTTTTTTTTAAAGGCATTTTAGACTTTTTCCAAATTATTAGTTAATGAACCTAGACATTTTTAGGACCTAATTCAAGTCTATAAATTAACCTAAACCTCTAATTTAATTCATTCTTCTACAATTCATCTATCAAATATTTCTCTCTACAAAAAGGCTCTCAAGGGTTTCCATTGAAAACTTCAAGCAAATTCACTCAATTTCTCCATCAAAACTCTGAAGTTCTTCCAAATTAATTTGTGTTCTCATTCAAGGTATGTGGTATTGATTCATGGATCCTTTCATCCATGAAGCCCAATCAATTTTTCAAGGTTTGCTATCAAATTAAAGTATGGTATTTTATGGGTCTTGTGATCTCTATTCCAATTGCATGAATTTTGATTTAAAGTATGATCATGAGTCTATTTTGATATAATTTTATGGTTATTGAATTAAATTGAAGAGTTTTTCCATGAATTCTCCTATTTTGTTTTCTAGGGTTCATGGTGTAAAATATGAGTATTTTCAATTATATTTCTAAATGATATTATCTATATGAATTATGTATGGGATGATATAAAGTTTATGGTCATGCATGTTTTCAAGTTAATTTCATAATTTTTAAGTCAATTGATCATGCATTCATGTCATACCCAAATTTCAAGTTCAAGCTATGGTCATGAATTTTCAAAGTATGAATTATGACTATGTATTTCCATTATGATCATGAATTATAAGTATGTTTTAAGGTATGAATTGCATGAAAGTTATGAATTAAGGCGACCTAAGGCCTAACGATATGAATTATGCAAATATGATTGTAATGATGAAAGAAAAATTCTCACATTACAATTATGTTATGAAAATGAGCTACTCTATGATTTCAAACCTATGATCATGACTATGATACCTGAAATTATGATCTTATGTTATGTATGTATTCCATGGAATTTGACTTAGCACCGGATGTGGACTTGAGGTGGGGGCTCGAAGCAAGGGGTCCTTATATAAAGTTTCTTGTCTCATAACTACGTGTCACCGTAGGTACAAAGAGATTAGAGGCGAATACCCAAATATCTACGAGGTGAGTACCCGAAATATCAAGGCTTAGAGGTGAGTATCCGAGTCTAGGAACTAGAGGTGAGTACCCGGTTCACACGACCGCTTAGTGGATCCACTTAGGCATATAGGAGTCTACCTTGGCAAAGTAGCCTCCACCTTCTCGATGTGGGTATCATCGGATTCCATGTTATAGATCGCATGTTCTTATTGTCGGTTATGGTTCTTATCCCACATATGTATGATCTCTTAAGCATGTTATGATTTTGAGTTTATATTTCTAAACTCTTTGGTCAATATGATTTTCTCATGACTTTATGTATTCCATCTTATCATGTGATTTACTTGACCTTTGTATTCTATGATTTACGTTGCATGTCACGCCCTTATACTTAGTACATTCCAACGTACTAATGCATACTTTTTGCCTACACTATCTCATAATGTAGGGGTTGAGGTTGAAGATCCTTATCGTCCACGTAACTAGTAGGCGTTCCAATCCAAGGTGTTGTGGTGAGTCCTCATTGATCGGGGACTAGTTTTGAGTTGGTTACTATTTTCTCTTTTTAAAAAACTTGTGATTACATCATAAATTTGAGGGTGAGCTACGGACATGTCTTATCCCCCCCGTCCATACTCATGTTTAGAGGCATTTAGTTAGACATATGTTTGAGTCTATGTTGTCATAAAACAAATTTCAAATTCCTATTCATGGTTTAGACTCTCTTATGATATTTTTGCTTTTACATTTTACCTTATGTATGCTTATGATATGTACAAGAGGCTTGGTTGGAGCCTTTTGGGGTTTTGATCATCGTGTTATGATTAGGCCCTAGGTTGGGTCATGACACTTATATTGGATTCCATGTAATAGCTCACATGGTCTTAAATATCCGTTATGGTCACTTTCCCACAAAATAAATATTTTAAGGTTTCATATGATGATGTCTAATGCATGCATTCACTTATGCATATTGCTTACTCATGTCTCTCTTATGTTCTTCATTTCATAGCCTACTCACATACTTAGTACATTCAAATTACTAACGCATACTTTTGCCTACATGATATCACCATGTAGAAACTGACGTCGCTCTTCGATCTCCTCCATGTGGCTAGAGTTCCCATGGTTTGGGAACAACATCTTTTCTATTTTAATCTTATGTTATGTAGAACATTAAGACTTTTATTAAGGCATTTCTTGACACTTATTTTGAGGGTGAGCTAGGGACATGTCTTAGCCCCCGCCAAGTCGTTAATGTAGAAGGTATGGTTGGACATAGAAAAATATGTTATGTTGTCTTTGACTCTTATTAAACGTGAATCCCCTTAGTTCCTACATCCTTTTTGTTTTCTACTTGATTGTTTATCATTACCAATGAAATGCGTAATAAATGCTAAGAGGCTTGGGTGAGATACCTCCGAGTGTCTCATTCGCCGTGTCACGTCTAGGCCCTAGGCCTGGGTCGTGACAAATTGGATGGATAAATTATATCTAATGATAGATGAGATGGAATTAATCCAATTTTAGACAAAAAATAGTTTCACTAGCAATCATATATGTTGAGATAGTAATTGGACAAGTAATATATGATCAACTGATAAATACACATATAAGTTGATATTACTATGGTAAATTAATTATTAGTTGATTGGTCAGTCATATTTATTAATAATTAGAGTGATGTTAGTTCAATTTTTGATTAAAAGTTAGATTTAGTAAAAATTTAGTAGCTAGTTGCTAAAAGTGTTATAGCAATTGCTGTAAAATGTATTAGCAAGTTATCTACTTGCTGGAACTCATCTAGCAACTGTTAAAAATTCTCATAGCAAGTTACTGAGTTGATGTGAATTAACTAGTAGTTTTTGAATAAGTTAATTAGATGCTACAATAAATTGAGTATTAATTGGATGGATAAATTATATCTAATGATAGATGGGGTAGTGTTAGTCCAATTTGACCTTATAAATTTAGATTAAAATTAAATTTAGTAGAAATTTAGTAACTAGTTGTTGAAAGTGTTATAGAAATTGTTGTAAAATGTATCAACAAGTTATGCACTTTGTAGGACTCATCTAGCAACTATTGAAACTTCTCATACCAAGTTAGTAAGTTGCTGAATTTTGTTTATCAACTTAGCGAGTTTTGTGAGTTGTCTAGCAGTTGCTATAATTTTATTTGGCAATTTAGTGCATTGTTTTTGTGATTTGTCTAATAGTATTAATTTATTTAAAGTTAAATTCAGGATGTCACTTTCCTAGCAATTGTTATAATTTTTATAGCAATTATTATAAATTATTGTACTAAATTAGTTCGACTGTTGCAACTGCAATAAACTACAGCAATAATTTAATATGTAAATTTTTTATAACAAAAGCATTCAAAAACAGAAGTACCCAAACAAGAACAACAACGATAAGTTCAAAATGAAAAATGAAACAAAGTTCACAAACAATAAGTAAAACTGGGTGTTTTCATGGAGCATTTCTCTATGAACATGGAGTTTTTTTATGCCCAACTCTGTTGCATATGGAACATTTGTTCTTTTTTCTTGAAAATGATTCTCCAATACTTTTTCCCCTTTTCTTTGCCTTCCTTTCCAACTTTCTTGGCTCAACATATGGATGAAGTATTTTCCTCTCTAAAATTTTCATAACAATTTTTCAACATTCTTCAGGTGGAACGGGTTTAATTTCCTATAAGTATGCAAAAAGATATGTTATGTCACGACCCAAGCCAAGGGCCTAGACGTGACATGGCGAATGAGGAATCCAAAAGTACCTCAAACAAGCCTCTTAGCATTCTTTTAGTCTTTCATAGGTAATGATGATAAATAAACAAGCGGAAATCATAATAGTAAATCTTTAACTTACATATGTCCAACAATACCTCTAACTATTAGAAGAAATACCATAGTAAAATATCTCAACATATGATAAGCTAGAAAGATAAAGGAGTATTGTTCCCAGAACAGGAGAACTCACCAAAAGTAATCTTCAACGAAATCTCAACTACCCACGTGGAGGAGAACGAGGAGGAGCACTAGTCCCTACATGTTGATATCATGTAGGCAAAAGAGTATGCGTTAGTACTTTGAATATACTAAGTATGTAAGGATGCATGAACATTGAGAAAACATTATAAAATTTATGTAATATGAAACATAATGTAATGCATGCATAATAAATCATATAGATATCCTTTAAAATATTCATTTTGTGTCAAAATAACCATAACCGACATTTAAGACCATGCAAGCTATTACATGGAATCTAACATAACCCCCTACGTTGGCCGGGGAAACTACTTGCCGGGTAGAACTCCGTCAACTTTATTCATTTCTTTAACTTTAACTTTAAGGGCTATTTATAGATCCATTAGCCTAAGCCTACAAGGGCTCCTATGTTGGCACATAGTTAATGAGAGACGGGGTTGGTACTAGGATTCCTTTACCAAATCCCACCTCAATGACCCATTCGGTACTAAGTCAATCCCACAGAATAGTTTAATACTTCAAAATATTCATAGCATATAGCTTGAGAATTCAAAACATCATATTCGGTAGAATAGCTCATTAAAACATTTGGTAATTCAAATATGCAAGAATTGTCCTTATTGCATAAAGAATACATTATTCATATCATTTCATTATTCTTTTATTTCATAAGACTCCCTTTTGATTATAGACATTGCTTTCCTAAATATTCATTTGGAGTCAAAGCTTTCAAGTCAAATTTTATTAAAAAAATAGTAAAACTTGGTGGGTTCAAATCACTTCAACTTGCAAATATGTATGTAAATAAATATACATAAATACTTTGAGATCTATTAATTAAAAATCATACTTTAAACAACCCACCATGAATTTCAAGAACCTTTAAAGAGATAAATAGAGAAATTACTTGCAAACCGTCAATTCATACATATGAAATTATGTTGCATCAAAATACATCAATAATCATTAGTTTAACCATGATTAATGCTATTAAGTAAAAATAAGAATTACTCATACGGAAATATTACTGGAAATCAAGAGACTTAATTGAAAGAGTTTTTGGACTACATGGGTGGAAGAACCCATTGATAAACACCCACATAACTTAGAGTAAATCTTAAAGAAAATAAATATAATTTATCATATAATCAAAATAATTTAGGCATGAGAGTGGAAGGAATACTCTCATTGAAGCCTTACATACTTGGAATCTGAAGCTTTAGTCGGAACCGAAGGACTTAATGAACACTCTTGAGTCCTAGCTTTTCTCCTCGTCGGAGCGTTTTGTGTACTACCCGGAGTATATGAATTACCGGAATAGTATTTTTTTTACTACTAAGAACTAAAACTATATTTGAGAATGAGTAAAGAAGTGTAAAGAGAGAAGAGTTGCTTGAGAAAGCTTGATGAATAAAATGAGGAAATAAGGTAGGTATTTATAGGTGTGAAGGAGGGACCTAACAATAAATAAAATAATTATAAAAAAAAATCTAAAAATTTAATGGAAAATTATGATATCATGGATGATGTTAAATGGAGGACAATTGATGTCATGAGTGTTGTCAAATGTATCTAGATCTTACCATGGTAGGTGAGATGAGTTCTTTTTTAACAGAATACTCTTTTTCAGAGTTGCGTTTGAATAATATAAATTCCTTATTAGGATTTGGTGTCTCATAATAATTGTAGATATGGAAGTCTAGTTTCATATCGTTCAAGAATCAACCAATTTGGATAATTCTACATTGAGATATGACTTTTCTTTTATAAATACTTCATTCTGTCACAGCATCCTATCTTACATCAATTAATTTATTTGATCTACTTAACCTCCAAAACTTAAAATATGTTCTTCACAAAAGTTGTAGGTAATGATTTTATGGTTACGCAGAAATTTGAATCACCTAATTTAGACAATCCTATGAAAAGTTATGCTCAAAATACAGATGTTGTATCATTTTTAGGCGAAAATTGAAACATCGTAGACAATTTTTTTAGGGGATGTTACATTATCTCCCCCTTGGGAACATTCTTCCTCGAATGAGCAAAGACTTAGCTTGAGTAGAGTAGAGTGTAAACTAACAACCCATCATTAATGCAATAGTGTAATTTAAAACATTGTTTAAAACATATTTTATAATTTTGCTAGCATATAACAAGAAAAGTTGAGATGCAAAGATTTCAAGTAATTGAGCAAGGAAAACTTAATACCTTAGGTTTGGGTAGAGGGGAAAAGATGAGGGTATCTCTTAATCATATCTTCTTCCGCTTCCCATGTTGTACTTTCTATTTGTTGATTCCTCCAAAGGACTTTAACAGATGCAACTTCTTTGTTCCTCAATCTCTTAACTTGCCGGTCCAAAATTTCCACAGGAACTTCTTCATAGGTCAAGTTTTCTTCAATATTCACTAATCCCATAGGTACAATGGAATTAGGATCACCCACACTTTTTTTCAACATAGACACGTGAAACACCAGATGAACCATGGCTATTTCCAATGGTAATTCCAACTCATATGCAACCTTACCAACACGTCTCACTATTCTATAAGGTCCTACATACCTAGGGCTCAATTTTCCTTTCTTACCAAATCGAACCACATCTTTCATGGGTGAAACCTTCAGATACACCCAATCATCCACATTAAACTCAAGATCCCTTCTTCTAGTGTCAGAATAGGACTTTTGACGACTTTGAGCCGTCTTCAACCTTTCTCTAATGATCTTCACCTTCTCTAAAGCATCAAGTACCAAATCAGGGCCCAACAAGGTCATCTCGCCTACTTCGAACCAACCAATCAGTGATCTACATTATCTTTTATACAAAGCCTCAAACGGCGCTATCTCAATACTTGAGTGGTAACTATTATTATAGGCAAACTCGATGAGCGATAGATGGTCATCCCAATTTCCTTTAAACTCCAACACACAAGCCCTTAACATATCCTTTAGTATTTGAATCGTCCTTTAGGCTTGCTCATCCGTTTGAGGATGGAATGTTGTGCTCAATTTTACGTTAGTACCGAGACCTTTTTGAAATGATCTCCAGAAGTTTGAAGTGATTTGGGTACCACGATCTGAAATAATGGATAACGGCACATCATGCAACCTCACCAACTCCCGAATATACAACTTGGCATAGTCTTCGGCACTATAGGAAGTTTTAACCGGTAGGAAGTGAGCTGACTTAGTCATTCTATCAACAATTACCCAAATCGAGTCATGACGCTTTCGGGTATGAGGCAAACCCACTACAAAATCCATATTCACAGCTTTCCACTTCTAAGTAGGGATTTCAATATCTTGGGATAGGCCACCCGACCTTTGATGTTCGGCCTTCACCTGTTGGCAATTCGTACATTCAGACACAAACCTTGCTATGTCCTTCTTCATGCCACCACACCAATAAAACTTATTTAAGTCTCGGTACATTTTCGTTGAACCGGGATGAATGGAGTATGTAGAATTATGAGTCTCCATCATGATCAAACTCCTTAGGCCATCAACATTTGGAATATATATCCGACCTTGATAGTATAGCACCCCATCTCTCCCTTGGGAAAAGACCTCTATCCTCTTTTCCTTTACCAACTTCTTTAACTCGATAAATGTTGGGTCAAGATCTTGCTTTGATTTAACATCCACCACCAAAGAGGATTCAGACCTATTTTGAACAACCATACCACCATTGTTAGTACCACACAACTTCACCCCTAATCTAGCCAACCGGTGAATATCTTTTACCAACTCCCTCTTTCTTTCATCCACATGGGCCACACTCCCTATAGACACTCTACTAAGTGTATCAGCAACCACATTGGCTTTATCCAGATGATAGTGCACACTCATGTCATAGTCCTTAAGGATTTCTAGCCACCTCATTTGCCTTTGATTAAGGTCCTTTTGGGTGAACACATATTGAAGACTTTTATGATCAGTATACACATCTACATACACCCCATAGAGGTAATGCCTCCAAATCTTCAGAGCAAAAACAACGGCCGCCAATTCAAGGTCATGGATAGGGTAGTTATGCTCATGCACCTTTAATTGCCTAAAAGCATAGGCTATGACCTTGCTGTTTTTTATTAAAACACAACCTAAACCAATTTTTGAAGCATCACAATAAACGACAAACCCTTCTAATCTTTTTAGGAGAGTCAAAATAGGAGCGGAGGTAAGTCGATCTTTTAAGGTCTGGAAACTCTTCTCATACTCATCTTTCCATATGAATTTGGATTTCTTTTGGGTCAATTTTGTCATAGGAGATGAGTTGGAAGAAAAACCTTTGACGAACCTTCTATAGTACCCGGCTAGACCCAAGAAGCTCCTAATGTCTGAAGGAGATAATGGTCTAGGCTAATTTTTGATTGCCTCTGTTTTCTTAGGATTAACCTTGATCCCATCACCGGATACTATGTGACCAAGAAATGCCACCTCATTTAACCAAAATTCACACTTACTAAATTTTACAAATAATTGTCTATCCCTCAATGTTTGAAACATAACTCTCAAGTGATTTTTATGTTCTTCCTCACCCCGAGAGTAAATCAAAATATCATCAATGAAGACCACCACAAAGGTATCAAAGTAAGGATTGAACATCCTATTCATCAAGTTCATAAACACTGTCGGTGCATTCGTCAACCCAAAACTCATCACCACAAACTCAAAGTGACAATACCTTGTTCGGAAGGCCGTTTTGGAAATGTCACACTCTCTCGCCTGTAGTTGGTGATAGCCAGACCGAAGGTCAATCTTGTAGAAGTGACTTGCCCCTTGCAATTGATCAAATAAGTCATCTATTCTAGGGAATGGGTACTTGTTCTTAATGGTCATCTTATTTAATTGCCGGTAGTCTATGCATATTCGAAGCGACCCATCCTTTTTTCTCACAAATAACACAGGAGCACCCCATGGAAAAATACTTGGTCTTATGAACCCCTTCTCTAACAAGTCCTTTAATTGTTCCTTCAACTCTTTTAATTCTGTCAGGGTCATACAGTAAGGAGGAATAGAAATAGGTTGGGTATCGGGGAGGAGATCGATACAAAAATCAACTTTCTTTTTAGGAGGGACACCGATAAGGTCATTGGGAAAGACATCGGGGAATTCATTGACTATAGGAACCGACTCAATAGGAGGAATTTTGGAGTTGACATCCTTAACCCTCACAATGTGGTAAATACAACCCTTAGAAATCATTTTACGGGCCTTAAGATAAGAAATAAACTTACCCTTCACCATCGAATCACGACCCTCCCATTCAATAACAGGCTCATTTGAAAATTGGAACTTGACTCGACGACTCCTACAATCTATAAAAGCATAAGATGCATGTAACCAATCCATACCAAGAATGACATTGAAATCTATCATGTCAGGTTCAATGAGTTCACCAGGAATAACTTTATGTAAGATAGACACAAGGCAACCCTTATAGACCTTTCTAGCAATAACTGACTCACCAGCGGGGGTAGATACCAAATAGGGCTCTAATAATATTTTAAGTAAAATATCAAATCTATTAGCAAGGAATGGAGTAACAAAAGATAAATTTGCACCCGGATCTAATAGTGCATACACATTAAAAGAAAAGACCTTTAACATACTGATAATGACATTAGGTGCATCCTCAATCTTTTGTCTCCCATGCAAGGCATAAAAATGGTTAGTGCATTGGACAGCTTCTTGGACTTGTTGACCATGAGCAATTTGTCCTTGAGTCCTACCACCACCATCTCTACAATCCTTAGCATGGTGACCCAGCTTGCCACACTTAAAGCATGCATTGGAGCCGGCTAAGCATTCCCTTTTGTGAGTCCTTCCACACTTCTTGCAAGCGGGAAAAGTTTGAGTAGCAACATTCTCTCTTGGTACCGTTGGTTTACCACCCTTGTCCTTGTTGAACCTTGGAGGAGGAGTATTGGTGGAACCTTTTCCCATAAATCATTGCCCACCTTGGCCTTTGCCATTATTTCCATAATCGTACATTTGAAGATTAAACCCTCCACCATCTACTCTAGCCTTTTTGAACCCCCTTGATATCTCTCTAAGCTTCTCTTCTTCAATTTGTTCTGTATAAGTCATTAACCGAGAGATGTCTATCTCCTTGACCAACATGGCCATTTTTCACTCCTTGGACACCAAGCTTGAGACACCGGAAATAAACCTGCTCATCCTAGCTATTGGTTCAGAGACCATGAAGGGAGCATACTTTGACAACTTAGTGAATTTGAGAGCATACTCTCTCGCGCTCATACTCCCTTGACGGAGGTTGATGAACTCTTGGATTTTGGCCTTCCTTAGCTCCAATGGGAAGAAGCAATCTAAGAAGGCACCTTTGAACTCTTCCCATCCTATCAGCCCTATTTCTTCATCCCTCTCAACAACCCATTATTCGTACCACACTCGAGCCACACCTTTGAGTTGATAGGCCACTAGCTCGGCCTTCTTATTTGGTGGCACACCCATGATAGAAACAATCTGATATACCTCATTAATGAACTCCATAGGGTCCTCATCTAGTTTAGAACCATCAAACTCGAGCGGATTCATCCTTTGGAATTCCCGAATCCTAAAGGCTGGATTTTGCATTTAGGGAGGAGGAACACCTAGATTCCCTTGGTTGGCTACGACTTGAGCTAACAAAGTAATAACAATGCAAAACTCGGCATGCATTACCCCATCCTCATGATGTTGGGCATTGTAAACCGAAGAAGGTTGGTCCTCATCGTCAACCCTTGCTCTTCGAGGTGCTCTTCCATGAGTCATTATCTAGAGAACACGAAATAGGTCGTTAGTTAAAGAAATGCTTAGGACACTCTAAGGCACGACATGAATTTGAAAGAAGTGAAAATTTTCCTAAACGCCTTATAGTCTCCTCTTCATAATTGTGGTGCGCTTCACAACCATGAACAAGACCCTATTCGACATGGTATGTTAGACTCCAAGGACCATTCAAAACCTTGGGCTCCGATACTAAGTTTTTCATGACCCAAGCCTAGGATCTAGACATGACATGGCGAATGAGGAACCCGAAAGTACCTCAAACAAGCCTCTTAGCATTCTTTTAGCCTTTCATAGTTAATGATGATAAATAAACAAGCGGAAATCATAATAGTAAATCTTTAACTTACATATGTCCAATAATAAATCTAACTATTAGATTTAATGGGGCTAAGATAAGTCCCTAGCTCACACTCAATCATAATAGAAGAAATGTTATAGTAAAATATCTCAACATATCATAAGCTAGAAAGATAGAGGAGTATTGTTCCCAGAACATGAGAACTCACCAAAAGTAATCTTCAACTAAATCTCAACTAGCCACGTGAAGGAGAACGAGGAGGAGCACTAGTCCCTACATGTTGATATCATGTAGGCAAAAGAGTATGCGTTAGTACTTTGAATATACTAAGTATGTAAGGATGCATGAACATTGAGAAAATATTATAACCTTTATGTAATATGGAACATAAGGTAATACATGCATAATAAATCATATAGATATCCTTTAAAACATTCATTTTGTGGGAAAATAACCATAACCGACATTTAAGACTATGCGAGCTATTACATGGAATCCAACATAACCTCCTACGTTGGCCGGGGAAACTACTTGCCGGGTAGAACTCCGTCAACTTTATTCATTTCTTTAACTTTAACTTTAAGGGCTATTTATGGATCCATTAGCCTAAGCCTGCAAGGCCTCCTATGTTGGCACATAGTTAATGAGAGACGGGGTTGCTACTAGGATTCCTTTACAAAATCCCACCTCAATGACCCATTCGGTGCTAAGTCAATCCCACAGAATAGTTTAATACTTCAAAATATTCATAGCATATAGCTTGAGAATTCAAAACATCATATTCGGTAGAATAGCTCATTAAAACATTTGGTAATTCAAATATGCAAGAATTGTCCTTATTGCATAAAGAATACATTATTCATATCATTTCATTATTCTTTTATTTCATAAGACTCCCTTTTGATTATAGACATTGCTTTCCTAAATATTCATTTGGAGTCAAAGCTTTCAAGTCAAATTTTATTAAAAAAATAGTAAAACTTGGTGGGTTCAAATCACTTCAACTTGCAAATATGTATGTAAATAAATATACATAAATACTTTGAGATCTATTAATTAAAAATCATACTTTAAACAACCCACCATGAATTTCAAGAACCTTTAAAGAGATAAATAGAGAAATTACTTGCAAACCATCAATTCATACATATGAAATTATGTTGCATCAAAATACACCAATAATCATTAGTTTAACCATGATTAATGCTACTAAATAAAAATAAGAATTACTCATACGGAAATATTACTGAAAATCAAGAGACTTAATTGAAAGAGTTTTTGGACTACATGGGTGGAAGAACCCATTGATAAACACCCACATAACTTAAAGTAAATCTTAAAGAAAATAAATATAATTTATCATATAATCAAAATAATTTAGGCATGAGAGTGGAAGGAATACTCTCATTGAAGCCTTACATACTTGGAATCTGAAGCTTTAGTCGGAACTGAACGACTTAATGAACACTCTTGAGTCCTAGCTTTTCTCCTCGCCGGAACGTTTTGTGTACTACCCGGAGTATATGAATCACCGGAATAGTATTTTTTTTCACTACTAAGAACTAAAACTATATTTGAGAATGAGTAAAGAAGTATATAGAGAGAAGAGTTGCTTGAGAAAGCTTGATGAATAAAATGAGGAAATAAGGTAGGTATTTATAGGTGTGAAGGAGGGACCTAACAATAAATAAAATAATTATAAAGAAAAAATCTGAAAATTTAATGGAAAATTATGATATCATGGGTGATGTTAAATAGAGGACAATTGATGTCATGAGTGTTGTCAAATGTATCTAGATCTTACCATGGTAGGTGAGATGAGTTCCTTTTTAACAGAATACTCTTTTTCAAAGCTGCGTTTGAATAATATAAATTCCTTATTAGGATTTGGTGTCTCATAAGAATTGTAGATATGGAAGTCTAGTTTCATATCGTTCAAGAATCAACCAATTTGGATAATTCTACATTGAGATATGACTTTTCTTCTATAAATACTTCATTCCGTCACAACATCCTATCTTACAACAATTAATTTATTTGATCTACTTAACCTCCGAAACTTAAAATATGGTCTTCACAAAAGTTGTAGGTAATGATGTTATGGTTACGCAGAAATTTGAATCACCTAATTTAGACAATCCTATGAAAAGTTATGTTCAAAATACAGAGGCTATATCATTTTTAGGCGAAAATTAAAACATCGTAGACAATGCTTTTAGGGGATGTTACATGTATCTACCTTATAATATGGAGAGAAATATTCAAAAATACGTCTCCCATAGTCTTCACCATATTGAGAACGGAACGCTGTCATAGTATGTGGACAAGGTATTTTGTCAAGATCAAAGACTCTACAAGAAAAAGATTTGCTATGTAAATCGACCGTTGCAAACTTCATCATGATCGGAGATAACATATCTTTAGTTGAAAATTTGATGAACCAATAATTTGCTTCCTAAATGAGTATCTTTTGCAATGACATCTTCTATCGAAGGAAGATAAATACATGGTGCATTGAGGAACTCCATACGTCGTTGATGAAATTTTTCTGCGAACTTTTGCTTATTTCATCAAATAAAGAAGAAATGAGAAATTCTTTTTCATCAACAAACAATGCGCTAATCGACTTAGAAATGTTTGATGTCATAATGTTAAATCTATAAAAATGAACAACTAAATCAATTGTTGTAGCAGAGTTTGCAATTATTGCAGCTGTTGCTGCAAACTACTGCACCTTGAATATGTCAAGCTCTAAAAATATATAAAAACAATGACAATAAAATATACCTATTTCTCAAAAAGAATGCCTTGCTCCATCTATGAAATTCAACATGTACAAGATGTGCGGCGGCCTCTAGAACCATATCTTTGATTTGTTTGAAGTGATCATTGAACTCATCTTTGTTATATGCGTGTACTACTTTGTAAAAGTGGTAGATGATTCTCCCATTGTGAAAGTATTTTTGGATATTTTCTTCGAGGTGCCATATGCAAAAGTCATAATAAGACGAAGGGTAAATAATTGAAACCATTTTTTTAATGCTAGGATGTCGATTGAAAATTATGCAAAATTTAGGAATATCATCTACAAAGCTACTCATTTGCTCAAAAAATATTGATAGGAGGCGTCACACTCAGAATCTACTACACAAAAAGCCACTAAAAAAATATGATTTTCGACATCTTGTGCAATAGAGGATAACAACACTCCACCGTACTTGTCCTTTAAAAATATTTCATCCACAGCTATGACCTTTCTCATATACCTAAAACCAAGAATCCAAGCTCCTATGACAACAAAAAAATACTTAAACTTACCATTTTCATCAAGCTTCAATGTTGTCTTAGTAGTCGAATTTACAATGCGAAGCATATAACGATATGCATCAAGGAATGCATATCAATGCTCATGTGTTCCTCTTATCAAAAACATTGCAATCTCACTTCCCTTCTAAACTTTTCAATAACTGACGTTTTAGTCCAATTTCACATTTGAGAAACTTTTCATTCTTGGATTATGGCTCGTACAATGTTGAGAGCCAGATGTATGAAACGTTTCATACTTTTTGATGTAAAACCTTTCAGAACTTTTAAGCTTTACAGCTCTCAGCCACCACTTACACTCAGGATGTACACATTTGACATAATACACCAAACGCGAATTTATCACCTTTTTAAATCTAAAATCTTTCTTCATGCAAATAATTTTTAGTGAAATATCTAGATCTTGCTTATTCTTAAATTTCATACAATTGTAAAATATTGTCTCATCATCTTGAAGATGATGCGGTTATGTTGATTGTGTTATCGACGTATTACTGGAAACTTCAGGAGTAGGCGTTTGTTCACCTACAATTTCTTGCAAAGATTCATCATTCAACACTTGTTGGTTTTGAGATGTATTGTGGTTCTATACCATCCTTTCAACCACGTAATTCCTTAAAATGGGTTTACCATCATCTTCCAAATAAGCACGCAAACTAATTTGATTTTTTATGCTAAAAGGAGCCACCCTCTGCTTTTCACCGCAACTGTGCAAGTAAGTGATGACAACATCTAAAAACTAACAATTTAATTCACAGTTGGTAATTTGTTCACAAAATCATCATATGCAATATCTTGATGCACAGTCATTATGTTATACCCCATACCTTTACGCTTTGGAACATCTTCTTAAGCTTTTTGAAAGATGTCCCGTGATCCAGATTATCTATAACATGATTAAATAACTCTAAGGAAGGGAGGACGTGACGCCCCTTAAGAGTGAAGGTTGGAAATAGGTCTATAAGGATTTGAAATGAATTGGAAGCTAAAATAACAAGTCGTAGGACTCGACTTACTTACGTAAGCTACCAACTTGGACGACTTACATAACTAAGCCACTGGAGTACATGTTGAACTTACGTAGCAAGGATTACATGGGCTCCTAAAGTAAGACGAGATTATGAACCCATGGGAGAGGCGGAAGGAGGCGTAGCACCTACTCGGAAGCAAGCAGGTGATGCACCTACTTTGACTAAGTAGGTGATGCACCTACTTAGACCAAGTAGGTGACACACCTATTTGAGGTGGGTCCCACACCGCCACATGGCAGCCTTGGAGGCTAGGTATGGATTCATGGCCCAATAAGGACTTGACACGTGTCACCCTTAGAGGATGACATGTGGCACTTCCTAAGGAACCATATATATGTATGCTAATGACTCTTAAGTCATTATTTATCCAAAATCAGCCCAAAACATAGAGAGAAAAACGTGGAGAAGAAGAAGGGAAGGAGGCAGCCATGGTTTAGAAGAATTAAAGGTGAGTTCTTCACTTTTCCTCCATCAATTAATTATCTAAGATGTTCCTAAATTACGTGGAGGTATATATATGTATATTACGATGCCTACGGAACCATATTTTCAGTTCTTCACTTGGAAAACTAAGAGAAACCTAAAGCGAAAACGCTAGGGAACAGACCCATTTTTGGAGGGGACATTTGTTAGTAATATTGGTATAACTTCTTGTGTATAGCTTAGTTTCGAGTTATTAAATATGTTTTGGAAATCTATTTCAGAGGTCTATAACTTTTATTTAGACTTTCAAATCCAGTTTTGCTTTTAGCTTTGCGAAAAAGGGTGATGAAGTGTAGAGTAGGTACTGCCCAAGTTTTGGTTTTGGAAATCGTACACGGAGTGCTGTTGGTATTTTGGGCATATCATCTTGTACAAAATTGCCGTAGGGTTAATTATAAATTGTATGAAACCCTAAGACACATGTCTATAACTTTCATTGAGGATACAAATCTTTTTTCCTTCAATTACCCCTTCGAAACTAAGCGACAATACAAGACAGTAGGCTGTCCAGAATTCACGTTTTTTTAGGTTTGGCGAGTTTTGGCCAATTTTGGCAAAGGTAAGGTTTTTCCTTTCAATTTGAAGTTTATGGTGTTTTTATATGATGTATTAAACCCCTTGTATGCTGCTGGAAGTTTAAGAATGTCGTAGAAATGCACGACGTTCGAAATAAACTAAATTGGAATTGCTATAGTTAAATTATCGTCGAAGGATAGTGTTGTTTGTGTGAGGTGCTACTGCAGGGGTGTGATGTGTTGTTGTAGGGCCTAAATATGTTCTAATGTGGTTTGGGGTGCTTCTGGTTTAATCCACATGACGCCTCGTTGCGTATAATGAAAGG
Source organism: Solanum dulcamara (assembly GCF_947179165.1). NCBI lineage: Eukaryota > Viridiplantae > Streptophyta > Magnoliopsida > Solanales > Solanaceae > Solanum > Solanum dulcamara. The sequence goes on along the minus strand of NC_077237.1, from coordinate 47,778,470 downwards.
CGTTATAAAATAAAGGCTAGACGCCCTATTGTGCTACCGTATTTTTGAATAAGTCGTTTGAAGTTTATGTTGTATATTGTTGGTGTGAATTGCTGTAGGTTGTTGTTTTTGGTTGGCTGTAGGTCTTAGGTACCTAATTGGAAATTTGGATAGGGCACATTATAGGGGAGGTGTTGCCCAATTTTCATCAACGCCTTAGCGAATAACAGAACTAGTCGGGGAAACGACTAAGGAAATAGATTCCATTAATACTAAGATGTAACCTAGGGTGATGGAAAGTAAAAAGGGTTGATATTCATACTACTTTCATGTTGAATAGGTTCAAAGGATGGCGAGTGTAATATCCCCTAAAAACGTTGTATACGATGTTTCAATTTTTGCCTAAACATGATACAGCCTCTGTATTTTGGTCATAACCTTTCATAGAAATATCCAAATTGAGTGATTC